>NW_016813109.1:326056-350851 GCF_001698545.2 Rhinopithecus bieti | reverse complement strand
GTTTACGCCATTCTCCTGCCTCAGCCTCCGGAGTAGCTGGGACTACAGGCGCCCGCCACCTCGCCTGTCTTTTTTTTTGTATTTTTTAGTAGAGACGGGGTTTCACGGTGTTAGCCAGGATGGTCTCGATCTCCTGACCTCGTGATCCGCCCGTCTCGGCCTCCCAAAGTGCTGGGATTACAGGCTTGAGCCACCGCGCCCGGCCGCTTTATTTTCAAGGTCACTTACTGTTAATGCTTTCTCTGTCATCTCCACTGGAGATGCTAAGTTCATGCAGTAAATTTTTGTTTCTGACATTGTATTCTTCAGTTCTAAAATGTCCACTGAGTTCTCTTTTAAAAATCATTTCTCTTTCTTTGCTAAGATTTCCTAGTTTTCATTCATTATTCGTTTTGTTTCATTAAAATAGTTATAATCATCATTTAAAAATCATTGTCTGCTAGTTCTAATATCTGGAGCATCTCGGGGTCATTTTGTGGATGTTCTTTTCTCTTAAGTTTTGCATTTTCATAGTTCTTTGTATGTCTTGTAAATTTAGATTGTATCTTGGTCATTACAAATACTAAGTTGTGGAAAAGGGGATTCTGTCATTTTCTTTTATGGTAATTATAAATCCTGCTTCTTGGGTGGCAGTTCCTGTGTCTGTTCAAATTTTTTTTTTTATTTTTATTTTTTGCTGAATCACTTTCAGTCTGATCTGCACATTCAGGAAGTCATTGAGAGGTATGGCGGTCAGCACTCAGGATCTTCTGGTTGGCTCTTTCCCTTCTGTGATTCCTCCACTCTCTTCAGCAACTACAAGTTTCCTGGCTTCAGTTTTCCAGTTTCCCAATTCAGAAAGACTCCAGTTTTTCTACCAGCATCCATGCCTCCTCTAGGGTCACATCAACTGCACCTGGCCCCAGGAAAGAAGCCACAAAAACGAGAACTCACTTTGTAAAACTCCCTACCTTGGAGGGTGTACTTCCCCCAGAAGGGCCTGTCTGCTTCTGTTTACTCTCACATAGCTGCTTTTGGCTACTTATCCAGATTTTAGTAGATTTTATAGAAAAGTCTGTTGGGTAAGACCTTATTCTATCATTACTGGAAGCAGAAAATTCAGGATAATCTTTTTAAAAAGCAAATATCATATCACTCTTCTGCTAAAATCTTATAAACATTTTATCATTGCCCTTAAATTCCAAAATCCTTAGTGAGCCCTTCAGTTAGACTCCTGAGCAGAAGACAGACTACACCTGTAAAGCCTTGGGAGACAAGTCTGTATCCACCTTTCCACCATGTTTCTGCAGCCTTCACTTCTGCCAACTTACATTTGACTCTCCAGAGAAATAGAACCAGTAAGCTATATCTATAAATAAATTTATTAGAAGGTATTGGGTCACATGATTATGGAATCTGAGAACTCCCACAATCTGCCATCTGCAAGCTGGAGACCCAGGAAAGCCAGAGGTATATTTCAAAGTCCCGAGAGCCAGAAAGCCAATGGTGCAGGTTCCAGTCTGATCCTGAAGCCCTAAGAACATGAGCACTGAGGGCAGGAAAAGATTGATATCCCAGCTCAAGCAATCAGGCAGAAAGTGTATTCACTCTTCCTCCACCTTTTCTTCTATTCAGGCCCTCAACGGACTAGATGATGCCCACTCACACAGGGAAGGGCCAAGTACTTTACTCAGTCCACCAATTCAAAGGCTAATCTCTTCCAAAAGCACCCTCACAAATACACCCAGAAACAATGTTTCACCAGCTGTCTGGGCATTCCTTGGCCCAATCAAGATGACACATAAGATTGACCATCACATTACCTTCAACCAGAATTTCAAGGATGGTTTGATAAAGAGACTATATACAAACGTTAAAAGAAATAAAAAGAGAAGTTAATGCATTCCAGGACTAGCACATGTGGGAAGCCATTGTGACTCCCAGGCCTGAATGGGCAAGGGAAAAAGGTGCTACCAGAACCAACAAAGTTGGAGCTATGGGAATGGGGCCACCCAACAGGAACTGCTATTGTAGAATACAGACACCACCAGAAACTCAGCACCCAGGCAGGGAGAAAGCAGGAGGGGAAAGGCCATGGCTTCTCTTCCCTCTGTTCTCTTATCTCCTACTCATGCCTCCCATCACCCACACCCAACTGGAAGCCAGAGGGCAAGGGAGCCCAGGAGGCACAGTCTCAGTGGTCACCCGCCTGGGGTGCACAACAGGACAGAGTAGGACCTTCTCCAGCCTGGTTTTGCCCTGTTGTTCCTTCCAGCACAGGCATACTGGACGTCTTTCAGTTCCTCAAACAGTTCTTTTCATCCCTTTGCTGAATGATGATTCTTCTATGAAGATTTTTCTCCTGTATGTGCCAACCTCACCTATCTTCAGCCTTCTTGTGTCAGCTTAAGACTAAAATCTTCTGGCTCAAGCCTGTAATCCCAGCACTTTGGGAGGCCGAGACGGGCGGATCACGAGGTCAGGAGATCGAGACCATCCTGGCTAACATGGTGAAACCCCGTCTCTACTAAAAAAAATACAAAAAACTAGCCGGGCGAGGTGGCAGGTGCCTGTAGTCCCAGCTACTCAGGAGGCTGAGGCAGGAGAATAGCGTAAACCCGGGAGGCGGAGCTTGCAGTGAGCTGAGATCCGGCCACTGCACTCCAGCCTGGGCGACAGAGCAAGACTCTGTCTCAAAAAAAAAAAAAGAGACTAAAATCTTCAAGGAAGTCTTTTATGGCTCCCCAGATTAGAAAATGACTCCCTTTTATATCTATTTCTAAAGCTCCTTGTACTTCTATCTTACAACACTATGAATAATCAATCATGTATTATGATTAGTTAGTTATTTATCTAATATCTGCCTTCTCCAACAAACTGTGAGCTCAAGGAGAGCAGAAGCAAGTTTGTTTTGCTCACTCCTCCATCTGCAGAACTAGCACAGGAAATAGTACAGGATCTGCACATAGGACTCAATAACCACATGTAGATGGATTAGTCAGATTGTCTATCTCTCTTGCTGGAATATGAGGGAACTGATCATGTTCTACTAATTTCTGAATCCCCATCTCCAAACATAATGCCTAGCATATAGTAGGCCCTCAGTAAATATGATATGATATAGTAATACATAAACAAAACTATTTATATTTTTAACTTAACTGCTTTTGAAATTAAGGAGTTCCATTAATTTCATGCCCACTGTGGAAAGATGTCCTTTTTAAAAATTCATCCTAAAATTAATAATAGACAATAGAGATTCCAAAAGGTGGAAGATGGGAGGGGGTGGGATGAGATGGGATGGGATGAGAAATTACCTATTGGGTACAATGTAAACTATTTGGATGATGCTTAGATGAAAAGCCCAGACTTAACCACTACACAATGTATTCATGTACAAAACTTCACTTGTATCCCCTAAATCTATAAAAATTAAAATTAAAAAATTTGCCCTAAAATTGCCTCTTTTGAGCTTGGAGTCTGCACCCTGCTCCTCAGTTTTGTAATTCTCAGCCCTGGGAGCCAAGTCTGTATCCAACATGTTTCTGCAGGCTTCACTTCTGCCAATTCACATTTGACTTTCCAATCCAAATGGACCACATCTCTGCAGTCTCTTTATATTTGGCCAGACTTCAGCCCCTAGAATACCTTATTTCTGTCTTCCAAAATTTTTCAAACCCATCATGTATTACTAATTTTCCAGTATCAGAATGTCATTACACTGTACTTGTCTGTTAGGTTCTTAAACCAAAGAAGGACATGGCTTTCTTTTTCCATCCCAGTCCTTGTCCTGATGTGCAAGTCAATCAAATTCTTGGAGAGTCAGTTTCTTCATCTATAAAATAGCCGTGATATCTGATAAACCAATTATGTATTGCTGGGTAACAAACCATCTAAAAACTTAGTGGCTTAAAACAACCGTTTTATTTGTTCATGATTCCATAAGTCAGCTATTTGGGTTGGGCTCAGTTGGTGCCTCTTCTGCTCATCTTGCCTGGGGTCACTCATGCAGCTGCAGTCACCTGGCAGTTCAGCTGAAGGTTGATTGGTTTTGAGGGCCTCAATTGAGACAGCTTGTCTGCTCCATGAGGCCTCATCCTCTGTAGGCTAGTCTATGCTGCTTCACATGATAGCAGGAGAGTTCCTGGTAGCAAGAGAAGGCAAAACAGCAATACACAAGCACTTTCAAGCCTATGCTTGCATCACATTTGCTAATATCACACTGATCAAAGCAAGCCACATGGCCAGACCCAGAATCATTGTCAAAGGGGCTACATAAAGGCATAGACACAGGGAGAATGATTCACTGGGGACTGTTACTGCAACAATCTACCATACCTGTTTGCTTCACAGAGCTGTGGTGAGGAACCACTGAGATAGTGCTTGCATACCACAGTGTACAATGCCAGTGCAAGTTAATATATTATTAATGTATGTAGTCCCAACATTTTACTTTTATTCATGATATATCTGAAGTCTTTCAATGTCCCCTATTAGATTCAGGTCCCTTTCAGATGGTGTTATGGGTTGAGTTGTATACCCCTAAAAAGATATGTTACATTAACTTTTTTGGAAATAGAGTCATTGCAGGTGTAATTAGGTATGTTAAGATAAGGTCATACGGGAGTAAGGTGGGGCCTTGATCCAATATGACTGGTATCATTGTAAGAAGATAGTGTCCTTGTAACAAAATGGCCATGACACAGAAATACACAGGGAAAACCTCATGTAAAGACAGAAGCAGAGATTGGAGTTATGCTGCCACAAGCCAAGGGACATCTAGGGCTACCAGAAGATGGAGGAGGAAAGGAAGCATCCTCCCCTAGAGACTTCAGAGTGAACATGGTCCTATCAATACCCCGAGTTTGGACTAGAGCCTTCAGTACTGTGAGACAAAACATTTCTTTGTGTTAAGCCACCCAATTTGTGATGCATTGTTACTGCAGCCCTAGGAACCCTAATTCATATGGTAGATATCTTTAATCCTCATCAGCTTCATCTAAAGAGTTATAAAATAGAATAAGCCAAGAGACTTTGGTTGGGAGTCAAGAGTTTAGGACACTCACCATCGTGGAACTTGAGCAAGTCACTTCACCTTTCTGGGTCATTGCTTTCAAATCTGTTTAGGAGGAGCATTGCTGTGGATCCGTTTCCAAAGTATGGTATGGATGCACTATGATAAGGTACTTAAGATGCTTTTACATGAGTAAATGGGCAAATATTTTAAAATTTTAATGTTTGTATTAATCATGGCTATCTTAAATGTATGGTAAGGCTGGTTTTCAATTTATGTTGGTAATATAAAAACATGCAGCGTTTTGAAAAGTCTCAATTTAAATAAAACCTTGAGTAAATAATAGAACAGTTGGCATATGTATATGGCAAAACTGTGAAAGACTGACATTTGGGGAAACATTGAACTACATATTCTCAAAAAAACCTTCCAGATCAGAAATGTTAGGATTCTGTCGATCCATAAGGATGCCTATTAGAATGGAACACAGAGAGGTCTGGAAGAAGACAGGTGGGCAGTTGATGAAGAAGTAAGAGAAGCTTAGGCTGCTCTGCAAGAACCCAGGAGGAGCAGTAAGCCCCTGTCACTTTCAGAAAGTGTCCTCCAATTGAGTAGCTGTTTGCTCTGTATCCATCATATATTCTTACCTCTACAAGCCCCCATCTCACTAGCTGTCTTTGCAAGATATATCTTACCCTATTTCAGCTTCCATGACTGGAAGACCTAGGTCCTGAGACAAAAACCACTCCACTACTCAAGGGGCAAATGGTAATAGCTATCAAGTTGGGAAACTGGAGAATCTTACAGTTTGACTTTGCTCTACGCCGTGTTCTGATTTTCATACTAGGGTAAAATGTGGGGTCACATTTGAGTATAAGTGGCTAATGCGTGGCTGAAGACAGAGCAGGGAGCATAGACACATGAGTTATCATCTTACAGAAGACCCTTAGTGCTGGAAATGACCTCAGAGGTCATCTCTCCTCTAGTGTGTCTCACTGGATGCCTTCCAGCTCCTACAGAAACAAATCCATTGGTGAGATACTCCTTCCATGTCCAGTGGCACTTAGGGTTAGAAATGCTCTCTGTGATGGACTGCAGCCTTCCTCCCTGTAACTTAGATTAGTGGATCTTTAAGCTGGAAAGACTCTCAAACAATTATGTGGTTTGCCCTTGCCCTTGAACTGTGCAGGTGTTGTTTTCCACATTTTTCATAGGAGACAATTGAACCCGAGAGGTTAATTGATGTGTAGAAGGGTCCCATTTTCCAGTTCAGTAACTTCCCATTATTCCATGGTACTCTATGCACATTCTGATTGACCCCTTAGAGCTGACTGGACCAAAAACCCATCAGTCCTTGCTTTTCCCCGGTGCTGGCATCTGTTCCCCAGCATGTTTGATGTGTGACCATGTGTATCATCCTCCTCCAACCCCTGAGCAATCATCCTCCACCAATCCTAGGGGAAAGTCTAATTATCAAGTATACCTGCCTGACTTCTGTCCCATTGTCGGCACTGACTTGCTGGGTTTGGGATTATTGCCGATCAGTTCTTTTTCTGCATTGTCTCCACACAATAAGCCCTTCTAGCAATCCTCCATCTAGTGGAAAAGATCTCCTTGCACAGCCGTACAAATCTTTTCTTTTTTGGGGGGGTTGAGGGGAGACAGTGTCTTGCTCTGTTGCCAGGCTGGAGTGTGGTGGCATGATCACAGCTCAATGCAACCCTGACCATCTGGGCTCAAGCAATCCTTCTACCTCAGCCTCCTGAGTAGCTGGTCCATAGGCATGCCACCCTGCCCAGCTAGTTTTTTAATTATTGCAGAGAAAGGCTCTCACTATGCTGCTCAGGCTGGTCTTAAACTCTTGGCCTCAAACAATTATCCCACCTTGGCCTCCCAAACTGCTGGAATTATAGGCATGAACCACCATGCCTGGCCATCTTTTGTTCTCCAGACTAGATATTGCCGGTTCCCTCAACTGTTCCCAAGCACGTGGTTTCCAAATCTCAGCCTCGCTGTTGTGGTCTGGAGTGGTCTTATGCGGTGCTCAGAACTGTCTAGATATGCAACAGTCTGGATAGAGGAGGCATCTATGCAACATCCTCTGAGTCTATACAAAAGTCTGGATACAGTTGGAATATCACTACCCAATCTGTCTACTATACTTCTGTTCATGTATCATTAACTTTCTGAGTAGCCACAGGATGCCCAGGACTCTTGGTGAACTTGCAGTCAACTAAATCCCTAAATTACGAACCAATGTTAGACTTCAGTTTCCATAACTTTTACTTGTACAATGGATATTTTTAGTGTAATTTTTAAAATCTCAGATATTCCTGTGGATGACCTGCTTACCTCCTTTAGGTCTTTGCAAAATGTCTCTTGGTGAGGTCTTCTAGACAAACCCATCAGGAACCCTGGCCTTGCCTCAACACACCTCTCTAGCACTCCCTGTCTCCTTCTCAGCTTTATTTTTCTCTGTAGCACTTATCACCATTTGACATCCTATTATTTTACTTCATTTGTTTTTAATCTGTCTTCCCCTGTTAAAACGTGTAAGCTTCATGAGGAAAGGGCCTGTTATCTGTTTGTTCACTGCTACAACCTCAGTACAGGTATGAGTTCCTGGCACACAGTGAACACTCTTATATTAGTCAGCTTAGGCTGCCACAACAAAAAAACATAGATTGGGTGGTTCAAACAACATAATTTTATTTTCTCACAGTTTTGGATGCTACAAAGCACAAGATCAAGGTCGAACAGGGTTTGACTTTGGGTAAAGGTTCTTTTCCTGGCTTGCAGACGGCCACCTTCTTACTGTGTACTCTTGCACCCTTTCCTCCATGAGTGTACTCAGAGAGAGAGATTTCTTTCTTCTGTTTTTGTTTTTGTGTTTTTTTTCTTTTTTTCAGACGGAGTCTGGCTTTGTCACCCAGGCTGGAGTGCAGTGGCACCATCTCAGCTCATTGCAATCTCCGCCTCCTGGGTTCAAGTGATTCTTCTGCCTCGGCCTTCCAAGTAGCTGGGACTAGAGGAGCAAGCCCCCCGTTTGGTTTATTTTTTTTTTTTTTTTTTTTTTTTATTTTGGTAGAGACGGGGTGTCACCATATTGGCCAGGCTGGTCTCAAACTCCTGACCTCGTGATCTGCCCACCTCAGCCTCCCAAAGTGCTGGGATTACAGGCATAAGCCACCGCACCCAGCGAGAGAGATTTCTTATAAGGCCACCAATCCTATTGGATAGGACCCCATTTTTATGATCTAAATTAATCTTAATTATCTCCTAAAAACCCTATCTCCAAATACAGCCCCATTGAGGATCAGGGCTTCAATGTATGAATTCTGGGAAGACACAATTCAGTCTCCCCAAAATTGAGGTCACCTACTGAAACCACTCATACAGATAAGGAAACTGTGGTCCTAAAATGCTAAGGCAACATCTTGTCCACTCTCCCCCTAACAAATCCTCACAAAGGGGCTACCAATGGCGCCTTGGGATTGGCGTGGGACTATGCAATGCCCCCAAACCAGGCCCCATCCAAAAGGATACATCTGTCACCTCAGTTCTCCTTCCTGCTGGGGACTCACCTCCAAATTTCAAGACCAAAGATCCTCCTTCCAATGTGCCCCGTGGTCTGGTAGGCCCCAGAAAACGGGTACAGTGGCCCATCCCCAGCTGCTGGAAGAACCTGCCATCTTTCTGGGAAGTCGTTGTCAATCTGCACTTACTAGTATCCATCTGGGCTGTGCTCACTATATAGTGACAAGGTGCTGATAGGACAGATCTAATTTTCACAAAACCGTTAGACAAAAATTAAGTGTTAACCATGTGTGTGGCACTGAATCCAGGGTGACAGGAGTTCCAAGAAGACAGAAGTCAGAGTAAGCGGAACACATCTTCATGGAAGTCGTGGGACTGGAATCAGATCTCGAAGGATGTGTGGGACCTAAACAGAGAGAGGGAAGGAAGGGAAACTTTGCAAATGGTGACAAGGGCTGGGGGTGGTGACAGCACATTATGAACAAAGGATTGAGTCAGGATCGACCCTGAGTATAGGGCTGGGAGGGTGCTGAAGGCTCCAGCATCTGTGTTGAGATGGGTGAGCAAAGCACCGGGAAATACAACTTCTTTTGCCAAGTTATTTTGTGCTTTCTTCTTCCCTCCTCCCTCCTGGATCAGCTTAGGTGAAAAGGCTCAGAGCTTCCCTACAAGAGTTGATAGGGAGCTTCCCAAGAATGCTTGTTCAAAGCAGACCTTTTATTTTCCCAATAGAACAGGCAGCTCCTTGGATTTTCTTACCATCCTTCCTACGCAGGGGTTTCTTCCATCAACAGCCAGTTCTGGGAGGGTGAAGAGCCCAAATCACTCACTTGAGCAGACTCCAAGTTCCTTGGGGTCTGATGTCCAGTGGGAAAAAAAGGGTTTGGCCAGCAGGTCCCTTCCTTCTTGGATTTGACAAGTGGGCAGGTCATAGGCAACTGTGCTGAGTATTTATGTTACGCAAAAGGCCGACTCAGCCCTTCTTCCTGCCAAGGTCAGCAAGCCGCGTTCCCAGTGGTTTGGGTGTGTAGGTATCTTCTGGGCTAGTAGGAAAGTCTGCCCGGAGCCCAGGCCTTAGCTTGTGCGGACCTCAAGAAGCTAGGCAGCTTCTATTCCCCCAAGGCTGCATCAGGTCCCCCTCGGAGATTTTCTCTCACCCCCAGGCCCTCTGTCTTCTTTTCACTGAGCTCTTTGTTCACCAATGAACAGTACTCAGAGGATAACCTGTCAATGGGGACCCAGGCCTGGACTGAGTTGGGGTGGTGGGAGGCTGTGGCAAGGACAGGAGACCCTGGAGAGAAGGCAGGGACAGAGCGACTACAGTCGTATATCTGTCGACACAACTTCAGTCAAACCCCCCCTCACAGCCCCTGTCAGCCACATCCACACACGTCTTCATTTTATACTGCTGAAATTAGACTGAAATGGACATGATTTAAAGAGAAAAATAAGAAGCCACAGGATAACCTAATTGCTGAATGTGGAAGAGCAGCAGAGTTGTTTCAGTTCTTTGCTTTGGGAATTAGCAGAATCAGACACATTTGAGAATTAAGGATGTCTGATGTGCAGATAAACCTAATTTACTTTGTTTATTAATTATTTATTTATTTGTTTTAGAGTTGGAGTCTTGCTCTATCACCCAGGCTAGAGTGCAGTGGTGAAATCGCAGCTCACTGCAGCCTCCACCTCCTAGGCTCACGCGATCCTCCCACCTCAGCTTCCCGGTAGCTGGGACTAAAGGCAGCACCACCATGTCCAGATTTGTTTTTTTGTTTTTTTATTTGTTTGCTTGTCTTTGTAGAAATGGGCGTCTCCCTATGTTGCCCAGGATGGTCTTGAACTCCTGGCCTCAAGCAATCCTCCTGCCTCAGCCTCCCAGAGCTCTGGGATTTATAGGCTTGAGCTACCTCACCCAGCCCTCCAATATTATTTAATATGTGTAAAGCAGATATGTCCTTGTCGCTCAGGCTTCCTCTCTGACTACACAAATTTTACCCATCCCTCAGGTCAGCTCTCTGGAAAGCACCCCGTTCCTCATCCAGCTCTCAAGAATCGGGGAGCGGGCTGCTCAAAGCTCACAGTCCACATGGTACTCGGTTGGGCACTGCTGAATGAAACCCCTCCCACTGGTCCCTTGGTGAAGCTTGGATGAGAGGATTCCACCACCCCGAATTTCCCTGGATCCCTGAACACCTAAACCAACCACATTTACTGTGAGGGAAAGAGATGACCATAGATAGAAAATAGCAGCACAGAGAGCCGGGGCAGCATCTGCAAGCCAAGCCCCTGGATGATCCCAGAGCCCAGCGAGAGTTTTCTCTAAACATCTGTTTGAGTCAAAGCTCAGGGCCCATCCCAAGCATCAGCACAGGTCCCGGCCCTCCACAGCCCACAGCGGCATGAAGCAGGGATTCCCTGAGCTGCATATCATAGCAGGTTGCATGAAAGAGTATGTCCAGCTGGGTGGGGCCCCGAAAGCAGCGTCTGGGGCTGAGCTCTTTGTAAGTGAGACCCAGGAGCCCCAGTTTAATTAGAATTCCTGCCTAGGATGAAGGCTCACGGCTGCCAGCCCAGGCCTTGAGCCATTGGTCACGGCTCATAAAGGCCACACACGAGTCACAGAGCCCAGGCGAGGCCGGCATCCCTTGTGGACAGAGCCTCAGAAGTCTCTGTGATCCCGCCTTCCACCCTGGGCTCCCCTGAACCCCATCAAAAGCCCCTACTCTGCAGGCCACAGGTGTAACGACACCTGATAAGGATCCAGACTGATTGTGTCCACTCAGTGGGGTCTCTGTTCTCTCCCTAGCCTTCCAAGAGGCTGTGGCTGTCACCAGGGCGCCCCCACCCCTACCCTTGAACCCAGCTGCAGGGACTGCCATTCAAACATCCACGTGTCCAAGACGGCTGCGGCGTTGGCATGAGGACAAACCAACCTGCCTCACAAGGGCGAGTAGTTTGAGAAGATTTATATCAAACAAACACTTTTAAAACTGGGAAATGTGCTATAAACTTTGTGCCCAGTTTTCTAACGATGGCGTCGCTGGTGGCTGGCAGCTGCTCTTTTCCATGATGCTCCCCCCGGAGTTCCAGCAGAGACCACCAAGGAGAGAGGGGCAAGGCCAGGGCTGCATTCCACTCCAGCATCTGGGAGGCTGCACCCCCAGAGGAAAAAGCACTTGCCTGCCTGCCTGCCAGCGGGTGTACTCTGACCCTGAGCCTCTGAATACCCATCCCACAGCAGACATCCCAGAAGCTGCTTCAGATTCCACCTTTGAAGACACTTCATCCCTTCCTTTAACATTCTGGATGCTGCTTACCTGTTTTCCCAGAGAGGCTAGCCCTTTAAGGGATTCATAGTCATTTACCCTTTAGTGTGAATTAGGGCGCTAAGGACAAATTAATTTAGAGACTTAGGAGTGGGGGCACCTAGGATACCAGAGTTCTGAGGAGAAGGGAAATGAGAAGATCAGCAGAAACCGGGCTCTGAACTGAGTCAAAGGCAAACCCGGTCATTTAAGTCAGGGGCAGTTCTGCTCACTCATCAGTGATATCTTGGTTAAAGGCTTGCTTTTCGGGCCAGATTTGCTGGGGTTTGAATCCTAGACTGCCACTAACTAGCCACTAACTAGCTTGGGCAAGTTACTTAGTCACTGTGTGTCTCACTTTCCCCAGCAGTAAAAGAAAGAAACTCTTAGCACCTTCCCTCAGTGTTGCTGTAAAAGATTCAATATGTCAACATATGTGTGAAGCAGTTTAAGAACAGAGACTGGCAACTGTGCTATAAGTAAACATCACAGAAGTGTCATTACAGGTTGAGTATCCATTATCTGAAATGCTAAAGAACAGAAGTCTTTTTTTTTTTTCCCCCAGATTTCAGGATAGTTGCATTTATACTAATTCAGCCTCCCAAATCCAAAAATTTGAAATGTTCCTGATAGGGTTTGGCTGTGTCCCCACCCAAATCTCACCTTGAATTGTAGCTGGCATCATTCCCATGTGTTGTGGGAGGGACCTGGTGGGAGATAATTAAATCATGGGGGTGGTTTCCCCCATACTGTTCTCGTGGTAGTGGATAAGTCTCACGAGACTGGATGGTTTTAGAAGGGGAAAACCCTTTTCCTTAGTTCTCATTCTCCCTTCCCTGCCTCCATGTAAGATGTGCCTTTTGCCTTCCACCATGATTATGAGGCCTCCCCAGACACATGGAACTGTGAGTCCATTAAACCTCTTTTTCTTTATAAATTACCCAGGCATGGCGGCTCACACCTGTAATCCCAGCACTTTGGGAGGCCAAGGTGGGCAGATCATTTGAGGTCAGGAGTTCGAGACCAGCCTGTCTAATATGGTGAAACCCTATCTCTATTAAAATACAAAAATTAGCTGGGCATGGTGGCGGGTGCTTATAATCTCAGCTACTCAGGAGGCTGAGGCAGGATAATCACTTGAACCCAGGAGGTAGAGGTTGCAGCAAGCTGAGACTGAGCCACTGCACCCCAGCCTGGGCAACAGAAAAAGATCCGCTCTCAAAATATATACATACACACACACATATATATACACACACACACACGTATATACATATATACATATATGTATATATGGTAATTTATATGTGTATATGTGTGTATACATATATGTGGGTATATGTACATATATATACATATATATGTGGGTATATATACATATATGTGTGTGTATGTGTGTGTGCGTGTGTATATATGTGTGTTTATATATATCTATATAGATAGATGAACACACACACACACACATACACACACATATATAAATTAACCAGTCTCAGGTATGTCTTCATCAGCAGTGTGAAAATGGACTAATACAGCTCCAATTAGCATTTCCTTTGAGCATCGTGTCAGCTCTCAAAAAGCTTTGAATTTTGGAGCATTTTAGATTTGAAAATTTCAGATTTGGGATTCTCAGCCTGTATTGTTATCTACAAAATGAGGCGGGAGCCTGGCCTGCCCTGGTGTTCTACTGACAAAGTCGGGAGGCCGTCTTTGAGAGTGGCCTCTTGCTTGGAAGGAGAGTGCCTCATTCGTCCCCCAAGGAAGGCTCCTGGAGTGGGTAGGAAGAGAAATGTTTTTAAAAATCCCCAGATGGCCAGGCACAACAGTTCATGCCTGTAATCTCAGCACTTCGGGAGACAGAGGTCGGTGGATCACCTGATGTCAGCAGTTCAAGACCAGCCTGGCCAACAAGGTGAAACCCCGTCCCTACTAAAAATGCAAAAATTAGCTGGGCACGGTGGTATGCCTGTAATCCCAGCTACTTGGGAGGCTGAGGCAGGAGAAAGGCTTGAACCTGGGAGGTGGAGGTTGCAAGTGAGCCAAGATCGCGCCACTGCACTTCAGCCTGGGTGACAGAGCAAGACTCTGTGTCAAAAGAAAAAAAAAAATCCCTGGAGAGAGTACCCCAGCAACCCTGAACCCTCCATCCCACTGCCTGCAAAACTCCACTCTGCACTGTTACCAGCTTTCCAACTCACATGCAAATGTGGTGCCACACTAATAAATCAGTTCACAGCCATTAGGAGCCTGTAATAATCCCTTTCACTCAGCTCGTCCAACCTGTTTTACAGAGCACCTAATTAACTAAGAGCTGAGATTTGGGGCTTCTTTCTCCTGGGAGACTCCTCACCGAATCCCTTCCCCCAGAGCCCGTCCCTGTCTGGCTGATGGAATCTTACAGTGTGGATTGGCCTGGCTGGGAGATGGTCAAGCAGTCAGAACGTGGGAATATGGGGCTGCGATGCTAATGGAAATGAGTGATAAATAAATACATTCAATTTAATTAACTAAACGATCCATCATTACTCAGAGTTAATGTCCTCCTCCAAGATCTAATCTTCATGTTACTGTTAAGAAAAGTCAATGCATCATAATGGTAAACCATAAAGGAGAATCTCAGCTCATTCCATCTCCCTACTTGCATATTTTCAAAATATTCATATTCTTGGAGATCTTGCCCTAATGCATTCATTTGTTATTCATCCATCCAACAGAATTATTTATTGGACACCTACTGCTTGTCAGACACTGAGCTAGGCATGAGGGATACATATATGAACCGAGAGCAGTGATTCCCAAAGGGGGTGTATGCCTTAGCGGGGGAACCAGGTGATCTGTTAAAAGTCAATAAGAAAATATTAGAAATTCCATTTCTATTTATTTTTAAGCCTGCCCCTGTTGAACTATATGTTTGTGCTTCCTTTATGATGACTAATACATGAATACAGAAGTATATGAGAGGTTTTCTTGGTTTTGGTTTCGTTTGTTTTGTTTTGAAACAGGGTCTTGCTCTGTTGCCCAGGCTGGAATGCAGTGACACAGTCATGGTTCTTGACCACCTGGGCTCAAGTGATCCTCCTGCCTCAGCCTCCTAAGTAGCTGGACTATAGGTGCACACCACCACACCCAGCTAATTTTGTATTTATTTATTTATTTATTTATTTATTTATTTATTTATTTATTTATTTTTGTAGAGACAGCATCTCCCTATGTTGCCCAGGCTGGTCTCAAACTCCTGGGCTCAAGCGATCCATTCGCCTCTGCCTCTCAAGTGTTGGAATTACAGGTGTGAGCCACCATGCCCTGCTGGGTGCTATTTTTAAATAAATAAATACCCAAATATTGAAGGCACATACCCTAAACATTTTATCCATGGAATGCCTCATCAAAAAAGCTTAGAGACCACGAGTGTAGAGCAGCAGTTCTCAGAGAGATCTGTGTGGAGTAGGCGAGAGAATCAGAATCCCCTGGAGAACCTTTTCAAAATAAATTCTCCCATCCCCTTGGAGGAACTGTCAGAATCTCAGGGGAAGAGACTGAAACATTTGTAATTATTACAAGCTCCAAGTAGTTCCAATATTAATCCTACCTCCTCTCTCATCCCTAGTGAGAACTGCCTGTTCACTGACTTCTAGGAAGCCCTCCTTCTAGGAAGCCTGCACTGTAATACCCTGGGGTTGCCAGTAGCATATAGGGTTCAATGCAGATCATTCAAGACTGATTTGTAACTGCCTGCATTATTCAGCACAGTCATGCACACCACATAACAACGTTTCAGTCAACGCCAGCCCATGTATACAATGATGATCCATAAGATTGTAATACGGTATTTTTACTGTGCCTTTTCTATGTTTAGCTGTGTTTAGATCACAAATACCGTTGTAACTTGTTACCATATTCTGTACACATGGCTCTACATTGTAGCCTAGGGAAGAAATAGGCTATATTCAAATAGCTATATATGGTTTTTTTTTTTTTTTTTTTTTTTTTTTTGAGACGGAGTCTCGCTCTGTCGCCCGGGCTGGGAGTGCGAGTGGCAGGGGATCTCAGCTCACTGGCAAGCTCCGCCTCCGGGGTTTTACGCCATGTCTCTGCCTCAGCCTTCCCGAGTTAGCTGGGACTACAGGCGCCCGCCACCTCACCCGGCTATTTTTTGTATTTTTAGTAAGGGGGAGAGCGGGGTTTCACCATGTTAGCCAGGATTGGTCTCGATTTCTGACCTCTTGATCCGCCGTCTCGGCCTCCCAAAGCGCTGGGATTACAGGCTTGAGCCACCGCGCCCGGCCGCTTATATGTTTAGTAGGCTCTGCTCTCTAGGTTTGTGTTAAGTGTGCTCTATGATGCTCACATAACAATGAAATCTCTTAAAGATGCACTTCTCCGCATGTAGCCCCATCATTAAGCAACATATGACGGTACTTTAGAGATGACTGATATCTCAATTCTGTTGGAAGCTCCTTGGGGACAGATTTTATGTCTCCCTCCTAAATATCGGAGCTAGATACATGCCAGCACTTTCATACCTGGGTTGATTCAAGCCGGGGAGAGCCGTGGTTTCTCTTGTGTCCAGGTATACAGATAGGCTTACTGTCAGATACAGCACTGCTGGATTTGTTGACATTGTACCTCTTTTCAGAAGGGTGGGAGAAGGGGCTGGGAGCCCTGGAGCCAAGTCAAGGAGGTGACCTGAATGCTGGCCTCCACACATCACCTTTGGCAGACATTAAGTCACTCCCCTCATTGGGCATGGGCGGGAGGGGATTCCTGGGACTTTGTCATCATTAAAGTGTCCATAGTCTCACCTCTCCAGGCAGGACAAAAATTGCTGAGTTAGTCATCAGCCCTTTCTCCCAACTTCCAGCCCCTCCATCTGCTTCTCCAGCACTCATTGCCCTCCTAATGCCTCTTGTTCCCAGTCCCAGAGGAATTTACACTGAGGAAAATTATAGCCTTAGCCCACCCAGGGCTGATTTAGAAAGAAAAGGAGAAGTTAGGGAGGGATGCAGAAATCACTGCAAAGCAAATCCTTAAACTGGACGTGTCTGCTATGAAGTTGCTGAGTTCATCCTGTCTGCCCATGGCCTCAGCTCAGGGAGGGGCCAAGGGTTGCTGCTCTTTGCCCAGGGTGGTCTATAATTGGACCAGAGTTGAACATGTGACCAAGGGCATCCCACCCACCGGCTGGCTGGCAACTCTAGAGCAGGCCTGGAATGAAGAATTCTGCCCATCTGACAAGCTTCCTCCACATTTGGCATAGACAAAAAGAGAAGGTTGGGAAGCTGGTCAGAAATGAGACACACCAGAATAGGAGAAGCCAGCCTGCCAGGACCGGGACACCACATGGCCCCAGAGAGCTCAGGGCGGGAAGCCAGTTCCCAGAGGCCCCTCACGACTAGCAGCTCTCTGATTCCAGAGCTCAGGCACCACATGGTCCCTTGCTCCAGGTGGTCTGGGAAAGCATTGATTCTTTGCCAATGACAGAGGCAAGCAAAAACATTGATTGTGCCCAGACAGAGTCTCTAGATATTGTTACCAAACCAAACTTGGGCCCAACTGCTCCAAGCAGCAAAGCCAAACACTGACATGGGTCTGCAGCAAGAGAAAGCGAGGCATTTATTGCAGGGCGCCAAGCAAGGAGAATTGGGCAGCTCAGGTTTAAGACCCAAACTCCCCAATAGCTTAGAGGGAACGGTTTTTGTTCTTTTGTTTGTTTGTTTGTTTTGGTTTTTGTTTTTGATTTTGCTTTTTTGAGATGGCGTCTTGCTCTGTTGCCCAGGTTGGAGTGCAATGGCACCATCTTGGCTCACTGCAACCTCCGCCTCCCAGGTTCAAGCAATGCTCCTGCCTCAGCCTCCCAAGCAGCTGGGATTACAGGCACACGCCACCACACCCAGCTAATTTTTGTATTTTTAGTAGAGACGAGGTTTCACCATGTTGGCCAAGCCAGTCTCGAAGTCCTGACTTCAAGTGATCCACCTGCCTCAGCCTCCAAAGTGCTGGGATTACAGGCATGAGCCACCACACCTGGCCAGCTTAGAGGTAAGTGTTTTTAAAAGCAAACAGGCAGAGGTTACAAGTACAGTCATCAATCAAGTATTGGAAGCTATACATTGATTTGAGCTTCAAAGGTGGGACATCTTGAAGTGGGGGGGGCATAGATCATAGGTGGATTTATCTTTTTTTTTTTTTCTTCCTTTTTGTGGAGAATGGGGTCTTGCTATACTACCCAGGCAGGTCTCGAACTCCTGGGCTCAAGCTATCCTCCCGCCTCTGCCTCCCTGAGAGCTGGGATTACAGGCGTGAGCCACCGCGCCCGGCTGTAGGTGGATTTAAAGAAATTCTGATTGGCTATATGAAATAGCTTATGTGTGTAGCAGGCTCTACTATCTAGGTTTATATAAGTACACTCTGTGATGTTCACATAACAAATCGCCTAAGACGCACTTCTCATAATGTGCGAGAAGTCTTTTGTCAAGGAGGAAAAGCTTTGTCTGAAACCTTAGGGTCAGCAGACAAGAATGTTAGCTCTGGCCCAAGGGCATGACCTTCTCCAGGCCCCTCAGGAAGATCTTCAAGACAAAGAACAGCAGACAAAGTTCGGTCCTCAGCTCCCCCTTATCTGAGGTCTGTGTGCCAGCAGATCCACTCGGTAGGGGTCCAGGTTTCTGAAAAACAGCTCAGGGACATATGCTTAGATGTTATCTTTAGTTTCTGTAAGGGACAAAACATCTTCTGCCTCTCATTTCTTGGCTACTGTTTTAGGCTACTATTACCTTCTTGCTTATTGAGTTGCTCATCTACTCTCTAGGCCAGCTAGGTGCCTGGAATTTCCCTTGAAGAAACTCAAGATTTTTCTTTATTCCCATGTGGCCAATGTGGCCTGCTCAAGCCCCCACAGGACATCAGATGTTTGTCTCCATGGTCTTCATGGTGGGCCTGGACAACAGAGCTATCTAGAGGCCTCAAACCATAAGCCCTACTCTGAAAAATAAGCAGCCCCTCAGAGAGGAATCTGTGGAGCGCAAGGGTGGGAAGCTGTGATTCCTCGGAGGACATTTCCCTTCCTTTTCACTAGAACCAAGGTGAGGGTGACTCTCCTCATCTCCTCACCCACCTCAGGCCTCAAGCAGAATCAGCTCTTCCATTTTCAGTTCTGCTCTAGATGCTCACAAAAGACAAGAGTAAGATTCCCCTCCAATACTGACTGGGGGAAAGAAACATAATGAGGTTTCCGCTTCTGAGACCCAGCCCTCCCTGGAGGGAGCCCAAAGCCTTGATGAGCTTCTTCCTAGGGCAACCTCGGGGCAGAGCCCCTTGGGGCTGCTTTGGTGAAGCAGTGGGTGTGCCCTAAATGAAGGGACAAGATGTTGAACCGAGCTCTTCTGGTTACCCAGAATTATGGCCAGGACCAAGGGCAAGGGCAAGAAAGAAAAACCAAAATTACGACCTCATATCCTACATCCAGAGGGCTGCCAACCAGGTCACATGGGGCAAGTTAAGAGGAGCCAGACCCAGCCTGCCCACCACAAACACAGCCCAAAGGAGGAGGCTCGAGGACAGGAAGGAGGGCCCCTGGTCTTTGGAACACTGCAGTGGGCATGAAGGCTTTCCCTGCCCAGAAGAGGAGTGAGGGGAACTCCAGGGGAACCACTAGGAAATGTTGGCAAGGCCTGAAAGAAGGAAGGACTGACCTCTCATCCCCACCAGATAATGACTGAGCTACAGTGTCTATTGGAGTGGAGGTGCTGAAAAACTCTTCAGAGAACATTCTGGAAACAGGACCATGGTGCATGGCATTTTAGTTCCCCTCTTCCACCTATGGAGGCCAAAAGGAGTGTACTTGGCACATGTTCCTTGACCTTTTGAAACTGGCGAGCAGAGATGCTGCATTAGCTTCCTAGGAATGCCGTAGCAACGTGCTACACACAGGTGGCTTAAACAGCAGAGATGTCTTGTCACACAGTTTTGGAGGCTGAGAGTCTAAAATCAAGGTGTGGTGGGGCCATGTTCCCTCTGGAACCTATAGGAATCCTTCCTTGCCTCTTCCTGGCTCCTCATGGTTTGCAGGAATATGTTTTGGCATTCCTTGGCTTGCAGTTGCAATATTCCAACCTCTGCCTCCATCATCACACAGCCATTTTGTCCCTGTGTGACTCTGTCTCTGTGTCTCTTCTCCTCTTTTACAAGGACACCAGTCATGTTGGATTAAGGCCCCACCCTACTCCAGGATGACCTCATCTTAACTCATTACATCAGCAACAACCTAATTCCAAATAAGGCAAGGCATAGGGTACTCAGAGTTAGGACTCCCACGTATCTTTTTGGGGAATACATCCCATAACACATACCGATGCCTGTTTCTGAACTAAAGATTTCTGAAAGTGAGGCTCACTGGAGTGGCCAGTGGATCTGAAGGGACTGTAGCATAGAGAGTCTAGAAAGAAGATGGGGCCACTCCCACCCCGCTCCAGTTCTCTATATGGAGGACCTCAGGGGGAAGCTTCTGGTGGCCAGGCGTGGTGGCTCACACCTGCAATTTCAGCACTTTGGGAGGCTGAGGCAGGAGGATCACTTGATGCCAGGAGTTCGACAGCAGCATGGGCAACCTCTTATCTACCATATGGTGGTGATGCCTGTAGTCTCACATACTCAGGAGGCTGAGGTGGGAGGATCGCTTGAGCCCAAGAGGGGCTGCAATAATCTATGATTGTGCAAGTACACTCCAGCCTGTACAACAGAGTGAGACCCCTGTCTTGAAAAAAAAAAAAAAGAACCAGGAGTTCCAGGACAGCCACAGAGCTGGGTAGTAGGACACCTAAACCAGAGGGGGACAAGCACCCAAAGGGAGACTGCCACCCACCCTTGAAGTGGTTCCTCATTTTGGAGGAAATCGAAGTGAAGTATTGCCCCCAAGAAAGCCAGGCCGGAAGTCTCCCCACACTGGTGGGAGCTGGTCAGATAGAAAAAGCTCTGCCTCTACCCCTCCTTCCTGCCCCGTAGCCCCATCAAGGAGAGAGAAAAGGAGGGAGGGTTGCAGAGGCAGACTACACCGTCCTCCTGTTCTCCAGGCTGCTGGGAGCCAATGCTCTCACCAGCCCAGGAGGAGGGAGGACACAGCGTTGCATTGTGCTTAAGAATGAAGTTTGGAAATGTGAGCAGGCCCAAGCTTTAAATGCTGTAATGAGACTGTGTGAATGTCCAAAAGTGACAGGGGAGGCATGGCACCCATCCAGGGAAGCATTAGGGCATGTGAAGCAGTGGGACAGAGGGTCTACACTATATAAATGAAAGCAGCAATTGGGGAAAATAAATCATACCATTGCAAGCTCACACCTCAGCAGTTCAGACTCCTCCATCTAACCAGTTATAATGAGCTGCTCTGAACCTGATTTGTAAAAGTGTCACATGCAGGCTGCTGCCTCCACCAGCTAGGCTGTGCCCTTCATCTGGCACTTGGGACCCAAGCTCAGACAGCTGTCTTCCTGCAGCAGTGACATGCCCAGGTGAGAACAGGTCCCAGCCCTCGTCACTCCAAAGCCAGACACAGAACTACACAGGCTGCAGCACAAAGAGGTCTTTGTTGGCATCCGTCCTCAGACGATCTCAATATCCCTCCCCTCAGGTTGCAAGTGTCAGACATCAGGAAACTTTATCCAAGGAGGCAAGGCTAAGTAAGGGCTGCCAGGCTACCAAGAAGCCAGCTCCACCATATATTTCACAGAATGAGGCTTTTTGGAGTGACACATACCAGGGAGAAAAATGCTATGGGCTTTCAACTTCTTGAGCTTGTTACTGCTCTAGGGCAAAGTGTGAAAAAGCATTGTGGAAGATGCTGCACCATGGAAATCTGTTGGAAGAAGGAGTGGGAGTGGCTTGCTAATAATCAATAAAGCAAAATAAAATTTGCTGGCATATGGGGATCAAACAACTCAATTAGAATTAATTCACCAAATATTTACGGAAACCCCATTGCATGTATGAAATAGTATTAGGCACAGTTAGGAATAGAAAGATCAGTAGGGCAGGGTCTATTTTAATAGGCCCTATTTAATAGATCCCAGGCATGTACCTGGGATTGGCTGGGTGAGGTGGCTCACCCCTGTAATCCCAGCACTTTGGGAGGCCAAGGCGGGTGGATCACCTGAGGTCAGGAGTTCGAGACCAGCCTGACCAACATGGTGAAACCCCATCTCTACTAAAAATACAAACATTACACGGGCATGGTGGTGGGCGCCTGTAATCCCAACTACTCGGGAAGCTGAAGCAGAACAATTGCTTGAACCTGGGAGGCAGAGGTTGCAGTGAGCCGAGATCGTGCCATTGCACTCTAGTCTGGGTGACATAGCAAGACTCAATCTCAAAATAATAATAATAATATAATAATAATAATAATAAAATGTACCTGGGATTTATCTAGGCATGATGAAAACAGCAGATCAGGAGACAACTGCCATTCAAACTGTTCCCAAGCGGAGGAAGTGCACCCACCACCCACGGTCCCATGGGAAGCACCAGGGTCAGTCAAGAAGAAACAAGGGTAACAGCCTGTGTGTGGTTATCTTGGAAAGGAATGGGCAGGGCAGGGTAAGCAGCTCAACAGCTCTAGGAATGAAAACTTTGAATAATTTTGGCAGGCTCTGGGCTTTAGAGGTGGTTATCCAGTACCTGGCCCTCAGGCAATTTAGGGCAGGGGATTAGTGTCCTGGCCTTCAGATCTGGTGTGGCTATGGACTTGGGATTGGTTGGTTTGCATATCAAAAATGAGCTTGCAGGAAATATGGAACCAGCCTAAATGCCCATCAATTAACGAGTGGATAAAGAAACTGTGATACATACATTATATATATATGTGATAGAATATTACTCAGCCATAAAAAGGAGTGAATTAATGGCATTCACAGCAACCTGGATGGAATTGGAGACTATTATTCTAAGTGAAGTAATTCAGGAATGGAAAACCAAACATTGTATGTTCTCACTCATAAGTGGGAGCTAAGTTATGAGGATGCAAAGGAATAAGAATGATACAATGGACTTTGGGGACTCAGGGAAAAGGGTTGGGGGAGGTGAGAAGTTGAAGACTACAAATTGGGTTCAGTGTATACTGCTTGGGTGATGGGTGCACCAAAATCTCACAAATCACCATTAAAGAACTTGCTTATGTAACCAAATACCAGCTGTTCCCCACAAAACCTATAGAAATAAAAAAAATTAAATACTTTTTTAAAAGGAGTTTACAGGAAAGTTGTGTGTTAGCTCTAGGAATTAGCTAACCCTGGATGGGGCAGTGCTTCCTGGGTCCCAGATGGCAAAGAAACATGGTCAACACAGAGTTTCTGCTCTCAAGCTAAAAATTCAGGAGGAAGGATCTAGAACATGTCCACAACCTTAACACAAGACAGAATATAATATGTGGCATAAAAGATAAAAATGAAGGGCATGAGATTTCCCAGAAAAGGAGAAATTATCCAGTTGAGGGAATCAGGAAATGCTTCAGGGAAGAGGTAGTATTTGGGCAATGAATAACCAAATATATTTAGTTTTTAATTGATAATACCTGTGCATGATTTTTTAGAATCCAAAACAACAACGAGGGTCAAACTAAGAAAGGCAAACTATAGTGATGAAGAAGAGATCAGTGATTGCCAGGGGTTAGGATTGGAAGGAGGAAGGAAATAAAAAGGAATAGCACAAGGGATCTTTGGGGGTGATGGAACTATTCTGTACTTAATTAGAGTGGTAGTTACACAAATTTTACATGTAATACTGGTGAGGCCCAGTGGCTCACACCTGTAATCCCAGCACTTTGGGAAGCCGAGATGCGAAGATTGCTTGATCCCAGGAGTTTAAGACCAACCTGGGCAACATGGCAAGACCCTGTCTCTACAGAAAAAAAAAAAAAAATTTAAATTAGCTTGGTGTGGTGGCACCCACCTGCAGTCCCAGCTACTCAGGAGGCTGAGGTGGGAGGATTGCTTGAGCCCGGGAGGTTAAGGCTGCAGTGAGCCATGACTGAGCCACTGCACTCCGGCCAGGACAACAGAGTGAGCCCCTGTCTGAAAATAAAATAAAATAAATTTGCATTTATTTTCTGAGTGCCACTGAGTATCTTCTCATATTATTATTATTATTTTTTTTAAACAGAGTCTTGCTTTGTCACCAGGCTGAAGTACAGTGGTGTAATCTCAGCTCACTGCAACCTCTGCCTCCCAGATTCAAGCAATTCTCCCTGCCTTACCCTCCTAAGTAGCTGGGATTACAGTTGCCTGCCACCATGCCCAGCTAATTTTTGTGTTTTTAGTAGAGACACAGTTTTGCCATGTTGGCCAGGCTGGTCTCAAACTCCTAACCTCAGGTGATTTGCCCACCTCGGCCTCCCAAAGTTCTGAGATTATAGGCATAAGCCGCGGGGCCCAGCCTCATGTAATTTAAGAGCCACTTGGATGTCCTTTTCTGTGAATTCTGTGCATGCCCTTTATCTTTATTGCATGGGGGTCTTTATTAGTTTGTAGAAGCTCCATATAGATTGAAGAAAGGAATCCTCTGTCTGCTGTTTCCGTTGTAAATATCTTACTGTTTGTTGTTTGGATTTTGACTTGGTTGGTAGTATTTTCGGCCATGGAGAAAGTGTTAGTCTTTATGTAATCAAATGTATCAATTTTGTTTCTTTTATGTCTTCTGGATTTTGTGTCATACTTAAAATTTCTTTCCCACTAAATGACTATTATAATTGGTGGGTGAGAAGGGGGTGAACAGAGTGAGCACAGGGATCTTTATATATCTGTTATATCAAGCTTACTAATTGTATTATGCAAATCTTCTATATGCTTACGAATTTTTTGAGCTGATTGATCTATTAATTACTGAGAGAAATGTAAAAATCTACCAATGTGATTATAAATTACCAATATCTTCTTAACAGTCTGTCCATTTTTGCTTATATATATGTATAAACAAAAT
>NW_016813109.1:319884-324981 GCF_001698545.2 Rhinopithecus bieti | reverse complement strand
AAATAGCTAATACAATGTAGATGCTATGGAAATAGTTGTTATACTGAACCTTTTTATTTGAATTATTTTTTAAAATAATTGTTATTTATACAAATGAAGAAACATTATAATTATAAACATTTTTAAAAATATTTTTTGAAAGTTGCAGTTATAGGTAATAAAGTTTCTCAAAATAAAACTACTATGGCACTACTGAGTAAGGCATTTCTCTCTGGATTTTTTCCCAAGCAAGAACTGTGGATGAATTTGCACTGAGACAGCCATCACACTTGTACATGACACATTATTTCTACATAGTAAGCTGGGGTTAGGACCAAATATTTAATAGGGAGCTGTTCTTCCAGAAATCATTCATGACCGCGGTCTACTTAATACTTTGCTTCAAGGCCTTAGGCAAGCAAGGATAAATAACAGGTGTCACTTCCTTAAACATAATTATTATTTTATATTTTTTACTTTTATTTCCATAGGTAATTGGGGTACAAGTGGTATTTGGTCACATGAGTAAGTTCTTTAGTGGAGAACAGTGAGATTTTGGTGCACCCATCACCCAAGCAGTATACACTGCACCCTATTTGTAGTCTTTTATCCCTCACCCCCGTCTATCCTTTCCCCCTAAGTCCCCAAAGTCCATTGTGTCATTCTTATGCCTTTGCATACTCATAGCTTAGCTCCCACTTGTGACTGAGAATATACGATGTTTGGTTTTCCATTCGTGAGTTACTTCACTTAGAATAATAGTCCCCAATCTCACTCAGGTTTCTGTGAATGCCATTAATTCACTCCTTTTTATGGCTGAGTAGTATTCCGTCACATATATACATATACACACACACACACATATACACATATGTGTGTATATGTGTGTGTGTGTGTATATATATATACCACAGTTTCTTTATCCACTCATTGATTGATGGGCATTTGGTTTGGTTCCACGTTTTTGCAATTGCAAATTGTACTGCTATAAATACGCATGTGCAAGTATCTTTTTCACATGACTTATTTTCCTCTGGGTAGCCCATTAGTGGGATTGCTGGATAAAATGGTAGTTATACTTTTAGTTCTTTAAGGAATCTCCACACTGTCTTCCATAGTGGTTGTACTAGTTTACATTCCCACCAGCAGTGTAGAAGTGTTCCCTATTTACCACATTCATGCCAACATCTACTATTTTTTTATTTTTTGATTATGACCATCCTTGCAGGAGTGAAGTGGTATGGCATTGTGGTTTTGATTTGCATTTCCCTGGTCATTAGTGTTGTTGAGCATTTTTTCATATGTTTGTTGGCCATTTGTATATCTTCCTTTGAGAGTTGTCTATTCATGTCCTTAGCCCACTTTTTGATGGGATTGTTTGGTTTTTTTTCTTGTTGATTTGTTTGAGTTCATTGTAGATTCTGGATATTTGTCCTTTGTCAGACATACAGACTGTGAAGATTTTCTCCCACTATGTGGGTTGTCTGTTTATTCTGCTGACTGTTCCTTTTGCCATGCAAAAGTTCTTTAGTTTAATTAAGTCCCAGCAATTTATCTTTGTTTTTATTGCATTTGTTTTTGGGTTCTTGGTTATGAAATCCTTGCTTAAGCCAATGTCTAGAAGGGTTTTTCCAATGTTACCTTCTAGAATTTTTATAGTTTCAGGTCTTAGATTCAAGTCCTTAATCCATCTTGAGTTGATTTTCGTATAAGGTGAGAGATGGGGATCCAATTTCATTCTCCTACATGTGGCTAGCCAATTATCCCAGCACCATTTGTTGAAAAGGGTGTCCTTTCCCTGTTTTATGTTTTTGATTGCATTGTTGAAGATCAGTTGGCTATAAGTATTTGGGTTTACTTCTGGGTTCTCCGTTCTATTCCATTGGTCTATGTGTCTATTTTTATACAAGTACCATGCTATTTTGGTGACTATGGCCTTATAGTCTAGTTTGAAATCAGTTAATGTGATGTCTCCAGATTTGTTCTTTTTACTTAGTCTTGCTTTGGCCACCTGGGCTCTTTTTTGGTTCCACGTGAATTTTAGAATTGTTTTTTCTAATTCCGTGAAGAATGATGGTGGCATTTTGATGGGAATTGCATTGAATGTGTAGATTGTTTTTGGCAGTATGGTCATTTTTACATATTGATTCTACCCATCCATGAGCATGGAATGTGTTTCCATTTGTTTGTGTCGTCTATGATTTCTTTCAGCAGTTTTATAGTTTTCCTTATAGAGGTCTTTCACCTCCTTGGTTAGGTATATTCCTAACTATTTTATTTTTTTTGCAGCTATTGTAAACGGGGTTGAGATCTTGATTTAATTCTCAGCTTGTTCGTTGTTGGTGTATAGAAGAGCTACTGATTTGTGTACGTTAATTTTTGTATCTGGAAACTTCGCTGAATTCTTTTATCAGTTCTAGGAGCTTTCTGGAGGAGTCTTTAGGGTTTTCTAGGTCAACGATCATATCACCAGCAAACAGCAACAGTTTGACTTCCTCTTTACCAATTTTGGTGCCCTTTATTTCTTTCTCTTGTCTGATTGCTCTGGCTAGGACTTCCAGTACTATGCTGAAGAGGAGTGGTGAGAATGGGCATCCTTGTCTTGTTCCAGTTCTCAGAAGGAATGCTTTCAACTTTTCCCCATTCAGTATTACTTGACTGTGTGTTTGTCATAGATGGCTTTTATTATATTGAGGTATGTCCCTTGTATGCCAATTTTGCTTAGAGTTTCAATAATATAGGGATGTTGGATTTTGTTGAATGCTTTTTCTGCATCTATTGAGGCAATCATGTGATTTTTGTTTTTAATTATGTTTATGTGATGTATCACATTAACTTGTGTATGTTAAACCACCCCTGCATCCTTGATGTAAAACCCACTTGATCATGGTGGATTATCTCTTTGATATGTTACTGGATTCGGTTGGTTTAGTATTTTGTTAAGGATTTTAGCATACATGTTCATCAGGAATATTGGTCTGTAGTTTTCTTCTTTGGTTATGTCCTTTCCTGGTTTTGGTATTAAGGTAATACTGGCTTCATAGAATGATTTAGGGAGGGTTCCCTCTTTCTCTATGTTGTGGAATTGTGTCAGTAGGAAAGGTACCAATTCTTCTTTGAATGTCTGGTAGAATTCTGCTATGAATCCACCTGGTCCTGGGCTTTTTTTGTTTGATAATTTTTAAATCACCATTTCAATCTTACTGCTTGATATTGGTCTGTTCAGGGTATCTAATTCTTCCTGACTTAAGCTAGGAGGGTTGTATCTTTCCAGGAATTTATCCATCTCTTCTATGTTTTCTAGTTTATGCATATAAAGGTTCATAGTCATCTTGAATGATCTTTTGTATTGCTGTGGAGTCAGTTGCAGTATCTCTCATTTCATTTCTTATTGGGCTTATTTGGATTTTTCTCTCTTCTTTTCTTGGTTAGTCTTGCTAATGGTCTATCAATTTTATTTTTCTTTTCAAAGAACCAGCTTTTTGTTCCATTTATCTTTCGTATGGTTTTGTTTGTTTGTTTCAATTTCATTTAGTTCTGCTCTGATCTTGATTATTTCCTTTCTTCTGCTGGGTTTGGGTTTGACTTGTTCTTTGTCTCTAGTTCCTTGAGGTGTGACCTTAGATTGTCTGTTTGTGCTTTTTCAGACTTTTTGATGTAGGCGTTTAGGGCTAGGAACTTTCCTATTAGCACCACCTTTGCTGTGTCTCAGAGGTTTGGTAGGTTGTGTCACTATTGTCATTCAGTTCAAAGAATTTTTTGATTTCCATCTTGAGTTCATTTTTGACCCAATGATCATTAAGGAGCAGGTTATTTAATTTCCATGTATTTGAATGGTTTTGAAGGCTTCTTTTGGAGTTGATTTCCAGCTTTATTCCACTGTAGTCTGAGAGAGTGCTTGAATTGAGATTCATTTTGTGGCCTATCATATAGTCCATCTTAGAGAAAGTTCCATGCACTGTTGAATAGAATGTATATTCTGTTGTTGTTGGATGAAATGTTCTGTATATATCTGTTAAGTCCATTTGTTCCAGGGTATAGTTTAAATCCATTGTTTCTTTGTTGACATTCTACCTTGATAACCTGTTCAGTGTTGTCAGTGGAGTATTGAAGTCCCCCACTATTATTGTGTTGCTGTCTATCTCATTTCTTAGTTCTAGTAGGAATTACTTTATAAATTTGGGAGCTCCAGTCTTAGAAGCATATTTGCTCCACTTTTAATTGGAGCACTTAGGTCATTTACATTCAACGTTCATATTGAGATGTGAGGTACCATTCCGTTCATCATGTTATTTGTTGCCTGTATACCTTGGTTTTTTGTTTTTGTTTTTTAAATTGTATTTTTGTTTTATAGGCCCTGTGAGATTTATGCTTTAAAAGGTTCTGTTTTGATGTGTTTCCAGAATTTGTTTCAAGATTTAGAGTTCCTTTTAGCAGTTCTTGTAGTGGTGGCTTGATAATGGCAAATTCTCTCAGCATTTATTTGTCTGAAAAAGACTGTATCTTTCTTTCATATATGAAACTTAGTTTTACTGAGTACAAAATTCTTGGCTGATAATTGTTTTGTTTGAAGAGGCTGAAGATACGGCCCCAATCGCTTCTAGCTTGTAGGGTTTCTGCTGAGAAATCTGCTGTTAATATGATAAGTTATCTTTTATAGGTTACCTGGTGCTTTTGTCTCACAACTCTTAAGATTCTTTCCTTCATCTTAACTTTAGATAACCTAATGACAATGTGCCTAGGCAATGATCTTTTTGCGGTTAATTTCTCAGGTGTTCTCTGTGCTTCTTGTATTTTGATGTCCAGGTGTCTAATAAGGTCAGGGAAGTTTTCCTTGATTATTCCCCCAAATATATTTTCCAAACTTTTAGATTTCTCTTCTTCCTCAGGAACACTGATTATTTTTAGTTTGGTCATTTAAGATAATCCCAGACTTCCTGGAGGCTTTGTTCATATTTTCTTATTCTTTTTTCTTTGTCTTTGTTGGATTGGGTTAATTCAAAGACCTTGTCTTCAAGCTCTGAATTTCTTTCTTATACTTGTTCAATTCTATTGCTAAGACTTTCCAGACCATTTTGCATTTCTTTTTCTTTTTTTTTTTTTTTTTTTTTTTTTTTT
>NW_016813109.1:298798-319280 GCF_001698545.2 Rhinopithecus bieti | reverse complement strand
CATTGGGCTTCACCTTTCTCTGGTCCCTCCCTGATTAGCTTAATAACTAGCCTCCTGAATTCTTTTTAAGGTAAATCAGGGATTTCTTCTTGGTTTGGGTCCATTGCTGGTGAGTTAGTGTAATTTGTGGAGGGTGTTAAAGAATCTTGTTTTATCATATTACCAGAGGTGGTTTTCTGGTTCCTTCTCATTTGGATAGGCTCTGTCAGAGGGAAGGTCCAGGGCTGAAGGCTGTTGTTCAGATTCCTTTGTCCCATGGGGTGTTCCCTTGATGTAGTACTCTCCTCTTTTTCCTATGGATGTGCCTTCCTAAGAGCCAAGCTATAGTGATTGTTATCTCTCTTCTGGATCTAGCCACCCAACAAGTCTACTGGGCTCCAGGCTGGTACTGAGGGTTGTCTGCACATAGTCCTATGACATGAACCATATGTGGGTCTCTCAGCCATGGATACCAGCACCTGTTCCGGTGGAGGTGGCAGGGGGGTGAAATGGACTCTGTGAGGGTTCTTAGATTTAGTGATTTAATGCACTATTTTTGTGCTGGTTGGCCTTCTGCCAGGAGGTGGCACTTTCCAAAGGGCATCAGAGGTGGTAATATGGGGAGGAAGAGGCAGTGGGTGGGGCCCTACAACTCCCCAGAGTATATGCCCTTTGTCATCAGTTACCAGGGTGGGTAGGGAAGGACCTACAGGGTGGGGGCAGAACTAGGCATGTCTGAGCTCAGACTCTCCTTGGGCGGGTCTTGCTGTGGCTGCTGTGAGGGATGGGGATGAGGTTCCCAGGTCAATGGAGTTATGTTCCTAGGAGGATTATGACTGTCTCTACTGTGTCATGCAAGTTGTCATGGAAGTGGCGGAAAACCGGCTGTCACAGGCCTCACCCAGCTCCCATGCAACTTGAAGGGCCAGTCTCACTCCCACTGTGCACCCCCTAACAGCACCAAGTCTGCTTCCAGGGAGTGGGCAAGCAGGACTGAGAACTTGTCCCAGGTTACCTGCCTCCCAGCTGCAAAAGCAAATATGGCTTTCCTTCTTCCCCTGCCTGTGGAGTCTGCACACCAGATTCACGCCCTCCCCCAGGTTCTGGCCAGGAGGCTTCTCCATTAGTTCAAATTGTTACAAAGTTCAGCTGGAGATTTTCTTCTCCCTGTGGACTTTTCCCAGCACTTCTGGCCACCCTCCCGAAGGACTCCTGTGAGGCCAGGCAAAAACATCTTACTAGGGCACTCATCAAGCTCCCAGGACTTTTCTCGCTGCTTCCTCTACCCCTGTATTTTGCTCGGCTCTCTAAATTAACTCAGCTTCAGGTAAGGTCAAAATCTTCTCCTGTAATCTAGGCCTTCAGTTTCTCCAGTGGGGGTGTGTGTTCGGGGGCGGACGATCTCCCTTCCCCGCTTCCACAGTTTGGGCCCTCACAGTATTTAGGGTGTCCTCCGGATCCTGCAGGGGCAATCCACTTCCTTCAGGGGGGTTTGTGGGTCCTCTCAGGTTTCCTGATTTATTCCTGCAGTCATACTGGAGCAAAAATTCATGGTGTGAGTCTCCGCATGCTGCTCTGTCTGTCCAAGTTGGAGCTGCAGTCTAGTCCTGCCTCCCATCCACCATGATCTGACCATAATTATATTTTATTGTTGTATTTTTTGCGTATTTTTTGATCCACAATTGGTTAAATCCACAAATGCAGAATCCTCAGATAAAAAGGGCTGACCATATGTTTACTGATTTCTTTGTTCATCATTTCTTCTTGCATTTTAATTCTTCCTTCTGCTTTCAACTTTATTCTTCCTGAAGTATATCCTCTTTCAGGGACTGTGTTAGTGTCTCTGTCTTTGTTCTGAAAATGTTTTTATTTTGCACTCACTCTTTTTTTTTTTTTTTTTTTTTTTTTGTTAGATGGAGTCTCACTCTGTCCCCCAGGCTGGAGTGCAGTGGAGCAATCTCAGCTACTGCAACCTCCGCCTTCTGGGTTCAAGCAATTTTCCAGCCTCAGCCTCCCAAGTAGCTGGGATTACAGGTGTGTGCCACCATGCCTGGCTAATTTTTGTATTTTTAGTAGAGACGGGGCATCACCATGTTGGCTAGGCTGGTCTCAAACTCCTGGCCTCAAGTGATCTGCCTGCCTCAGCCTCACAAAGTGCTGGGATTACAGGCGTGAGCCACCACGCCTGGCCTGCACTCACTCTTAAGTGGTAGTTTAGCCAGGTATAAATTTGTTCTTTTTTTACTAGGATTCTGAACATTTTGATACATGATTTTCAGGCTTCAATTATGACTGTTGAGAAATCTTATGACAGTCTAATTGTTCTCCCCTTGTAGAGTGCCCTGGTTGCTTTTAACACTTCCTTTTGGTCTCTGAGGCTCTGCATTTTGACCATAATGTGTCTAGTTATTATTTCATTTAATTTAGTCTGCCTGGGACCCCTATAATTTCTGAATCTATGATTCACGTCGCTCATCAACTCTGGAAAATTATCAACCATTTCCTCTAAAATATTGTCTTTGCTTCATTGTTTTTATTTTTCTTTCTGGAACTTCTGTTAGATACATAGCGAACCTTTTTAGTCCATCCTTCATGTCTCTTAACATCTTTTTTACATTTTATGTATTTTCAAACCTTTGCAATGAATTATGGACAATTTCTTTAACTCTAGATTTAAGTTTATTTATTATGTTCTGTTTTATATAAACGTGCTGTTTTATACAATATTATATTTTAATTTTGGTGCCTATATTTTTCATTTCATGTGCCTGTCATTTTTTCATCATATTTTCTCTTTTCTTACATTTTTCATCACTTCATTTATGTCTTCAATCTTTTTGAGCATATACTTTTATGAATTCCTATCTAGTAGTTCCATTTTCAGAAGTTATTAGTCATGGCCGCTGATGTAAACTCATGATGGATTGTTTCCCAGTGAGTTTTAAATTTTGAGCCGCATCCAGCAGAATCCCATCTGTGGAAATCCTTTAAAGCCAGGGATCAGGGTGTGTCCTTCCAGTGGGATTTTGTGTTTGCTGCTGCCCGTCTCTCCAGGCCGTCAGTAGCATCAGCCTTAGGACACTTTAACATTAAAGTCTTAGCTGGAGAATTCCTGGACCACCCAGATAGTATAAATTAGAACCAAACTCAGCCAAGGTACAGGCTGTGACTACAAATTCTCAGGGGGTCCTTCTTCCCATCCAGACCCAAGTCATAGCAGATAGGCCTCCTTGCTGTCTCCTTCTGCTGGTGAATGAATGTATTTTAATCCATTATTTTACTGTGCATGAGGCCCACAGATGATTCTAACTTTAAGCAAGAGCCTTGGTTCCAACCCCTCTGCCTGAAGCAGGCCCAAAGCTGTGTCCCTGAGAAGGTTCAGACCCAACCCCTGGTCATCACCAGGTCTGAAAACAAGCCATGCTCCTACTAGGGCTGCCACAATCTCTGACCACATATTTATCAGTCTATTTTTCAGTTTACTCTTTAATTTTGAATCCGGGAATTTCTTTAGTTTTTTACATGTTCAGTTATATGTTGAAAGTGGTATTTGTTATATCATATTTAGGATTTCCAGTTGTTTTGTATCAGAAGAATTCCCAAATTATATTAGTTCACCATATTGACAAATTAACATCTGATCCTCCGGCAAATTAAAGGCTGAGGCAGGAGGATGGCTTGAAGCCAGGAGTTTGAGACTAACTTGGGCAACACAACAAGACCCTGTGTTTACAAAAAAAAAAAAAAAAAGAAAAAATTAGCTTGGCATGGTGGTGTGTGCCTGTAGTCCCACCTGCTCAGGAGGCTGAGGTGAGAGGATCCCTTGAGCCCAGGAGGTGGAGGCTGCAGTGAGCTCTGATCATGCCACTGCACTCCAGCCTGAGAGAAAGAGTGAAACCCTGTCTAGAATGAATGAATAAATAAATAAATGAATACGCCTCCTTATTGTTTGTTCAGGCACTTCGCGACCTCATATTCATAAGTTTATTGCCTCTCTGGGCAACGTGTCAGCCTCAGTTTCTTTCTGTTAAAACACTGGGCCTCTCCATTTTTTAAATTCAAATCCCTGGGAATAGGTACTTGGTGGGACCAGCTCACCTCATCTAGGCAGAGCTCCTCACCCCAAGACTCCCACAGGCCATGGGCAGCCCATGAGTTGGCTGCTTTTGAGTCAGGTCCAATCAAGTGAAGCTGGAGGAAGAATGAGTCTCATAGCGCAAAACACTGTCGCTAATGGTGCCTCCACCAGGACCATTTCCTTAAAAAGGCCTGTGGACACAGAAGGCACTCCCAGAGACAGTTCTCCTCCCAAGCACCATCAGGGCAAGATACCACCATTCCCTGAAAGCACAGCATTTTACCCACGAACAAATGAATAAATAAACAGCGAGTTGAACAGCCCATAGCCAATTGTGATGGTTTGTACAGGTTTCAGTTTGAAAAGCAGTCACTAATGAGCTGCTTGGTCACATTTTTGTCAATTATTTAGATGTAGAGATCAAAGTCAGATTATAGATTGGGCACAGTGGCTCACATCTATAATCCCAGCACTTTGGGAGGCTGAGGTGGAAGAATTGCTTGAGCCCTGTAGTTCAAGACTGGCCTGAGCAACATAGCAAGACCCCATCTGTACAAAAAATAAATTAACCAAGTGTGGTGGCCTGCGCCTGTAGGCCCAGCTACTCGGGAGGCTAAGGCAGGAGGATCTCTTGAGCCCAAGAGTTCAAGGCTGCAGTGAGCTATGATTGCATCACTGTGCTCCAGCCTGGGTAACAGAGTAAGACTCTGTCTCTAAAAAAAAAATTTAAATGAAAAAGAAAAAATAGTCAGTTTATACATCTGATGCATGCCACAAAGTTGAAAGAGATAGATAACACTTTCTAGAAATGAGGTTCAAATGGTTTTGGTTCATTACAATAAACAAGATTTAATTTAATAAGGATTAGGGAAAGCCCGAAAGTTATGTCCAAAATTCCAATGGTGAAGCACAGGATTGTTGTGTCCTGACTTGGCAGCAACTCATGGACCAAGAATCTGGGACTTTTAGTGACTGACATTTCAACCTGACCCTGACTAGTCCTGCTCAACTCCTACCCAAATCCTCCAGGCCCTGGTGAAACACGTGGGGCCCACAGGAAAAGAGCTCTCCATGGTCGCCCTGCCTCTGTGAGCTTCAATCCTAACTTACCTGTCTCATCAGCCTCAGGCTTAGCTCTACCGCTGCCCATTCTCTTCTGTACCCCAACATAGCCTCCTTAATTTTATGCACAATTTAATTTTCTGGGTCCCTTTCTTATCTCTCTGCTCTTTAGTCATTTCACTTGCAGTCTTCTGGGTCTGCAATTCATACTAGGAGCTACGGAAGAAATGAAGGATACATTTCTCCTAGAGAAGAGATTATGGGAAGCAAAATAGGACCGTCAAATGAAAGAGAGGATGGACAGGCCCTGCGTTGCTGCAGCCACCACTGTTAGAACCAGAAGGGAGAGAGTTGAAAGAATCAGATGTCTGTTCAATACTAGCCACTTACTCTTTCAATGAATATGTGGGAGCGCTTACTATCTGCAAGGTGATAGGCGCTTTGGGCCATCCAAAGGAAGGACTTGCCAACAAATGGAATGCATTCCATTGAGCTCTAGTGTTGAAGGGGGGTCCCTCACCTGCTATTGAGAATGCTGCAGAGTTGATTGCTGCATTGGGTAAGGGGACTAGACTCACCCAGTGGCAAAATTCTGTATCTACAGTGCCATCTCCAAGCCAGGCCCACTCTCCCAGAAAGGCACTGACAAAAATGAATCCTTTTGAATGCAGAGGAGTAACAGACCACAAGCTGTAATTTCAAAGGGGTCAGAATGACCTGCAGAAAAGCCTGCAAATATTTCCCTACCTGTCCACTTGCTTCTGGCCCTTTAAATTAGCCCAACCCACTCCCAGGCTGCACCTGCAGAAGATGAAGGGTAGCTGAAAATAGCCACCAGTGTGTAGAGCAATTTCCCAGAACCTCCATTCTCTGATTTGGCTCAGATTCTATCTTAGCTTCCTCCAATCTCCTGGCTCTGACTTCACCTCGGTTATTTGAACCTTGGCTTGACTTATCCTACAGACCAGAGAGGTTTTCCAACTTGAGCCAGCATCAGAATCACCTACAAGACTTATTAAAGCAGAAGCTGCTCATCCCCAGAGGTTTGTTTTTGTTTATCTTTTTTGAGACAGGGTCTCGTTCTTTTACCTAGGCTGGAGTGCAGTGGTGTGATCAAAGCTCACTGCAGCCTGGACCTTCCAGGCTCAAGCGATCTTTCCACCTCAGCCTCCCAAGAAGCTGGGACTACAGGCACGCACCACCATGCCTAGCTAATTTTTAAAAATTTGTTGTAGAAATGTGGTCTCACTATGTTGCCCAGGCTGGTCTCAAACTCCTGGCCTCAAGTTATCCTCCCACCTCAACCTCTAAAAGTGATGGGATCATAGGCATGAGCCACTGTGCCCAGTCCAGAGTTTCTAATTAAGTCGGTCTGGGATGGACCCAAGAATTTGCAGCTCTAACAAGTTCCCAGGTGAGACTGATGCTGCTGGTCTAGGACCAGGCTTTGGAAGTCACTGCCTAGACCCAGGCGTGGCTCTCCTGGGTAGGATTCTAACCCAGCCCTGCAGAATCCTACCTCTGTCTCCTAAGCTATCACAGCCCCAGCCATCGCTCCAGTACCCAAGGGGGACTTGGGATGTTACCAGTGAAATGATGCCTAAAGTTTCCCAGCATTTGATTCTGAAACCCAGGGTTTCTTGATCTACCAATATGCAAGTGCCCCAGAAGGCATTTTGCCATAGTTTTACAGAGATAATTAATTAAAAATCTGGGAATGGTGTTCCCTCATCGAGAGTTAGCATGTTAAAAAAAAAAGAAGAAGAAGAAAACTAACTCTCCCAAATCTTCCTAAATCACATGAGACCCAGCTGGTGGCCTTAGAGTTGCAGACTGAAGTACCCAAGCAGACAGCTTCACAGAAACCGTCAGGGTCAAATATTAACAGCTGGCTCTAGCATAACTCTTATTCTGTGCCAGGCTGTGTCATAAATACTTAATATATATATATTAAATACATTTATTTATGTATGTATTATTTAGTTCCTCATAACAAACCTATAAAGAAGATTTTGTCATCCTCATTTCACTAAGAAAACTGGGGCACAGAGAGGTCAGGTAACTAGAATGAAGACACACAGCTAGAACATGAGAGAGCCAAGACCCAGTCCGGGAGTGGAGCCCTCAGGTCTATGCATTCCCCACTGCACTGCACAGCCTGGGGTAACTTACACAGACTCTGAAATCTGTGTTCTGGATCCAGCCTCCTTTTTCTGCTGAAATATGTACCCCCTAGTTGGGATCCAATTTTCAGGTGCCTGAAGTCCTCCACCCTTTCCTTACCATCCCCACCTTGAAAGAGAAGTGTTCCCTTGTCTAAGAATTTAATTTCAGGCATTGGCAAGCAGAGAAATTTGGGGGAGTCACTGGGGAGGGCCTAGACCATACCAGGTCTTAACTGGCCAGAAACATACACCCGACAGGTTCTTGACTGTTTTTCAGCAACTTAGTGGAGGTGGGATTGCTGGGAGAAGTCCCCAGGGGCTCTCCCTTAAATGGCAGGCCCCTCTGAAGTCATGGTAGGCCAAGGCCACTTACAGGTTTTGAGGATATCTCCAAAAGAAGGGTTTATAATAAATGTTTACATTAAGCAAACACACATTTAACCCCCCAAATAAATATACTGTGAATGTACAGTTGACCCTTGAACAACAAACAGGGTTGGGACACCGACTCCTTCAGATTGAAACTCCTGGTCAGGCATGGTGGCTCACACCTGTAGTCCCAGCATTTCGGGAGGCCAAGGCAGGAGGGTTGTTTGGGCCAGGAGTTCAAGACCAGCCTGGGTAACATAGTGAGACCTCGTCTCTATTTTTTTCAATTATAAATTAAAAAAATGAAAAGACTCCTGTGAATTCAGTATGTCCCGCCATGTGATGGCATGGCAGTCTGTCATCTGAGGGTTGTGGGAGGAAAGTCTTCCCTGCCTTTTGGGTAACTGGAGACACATCTGCAGAGGATACCCACAATCCAAAGCTGAGCACCTTCTATCTGGCCCAATGGCCACCCCTCCCATCTGTGACAGGCCTTGCTGGAGGGGCCTAGCTCTGTGGACCCTGGCTGAGGCTCCAGCATCAGTTGGGCTTCATCTCTGGTTTCTCCCAGAGCCCAGACCAGCCTGCCCAGCACTGTCTACCAACCGGAGGCCTCTCTCAGTCTTCTCGCTTCCTAAGCTCCAGCTGAATTCTCCCAGCTTCACACACTGCTGCCCTAAAACTGAAAATTCATAATATTCTGGTTCATTGACCAATATTTTAATAGGCATCTAATGGGTCTTTTGCTCCTAAAAATCCCTTACCTCATATCCTGGAGCACAGCTCTAAATCTCTATATCATTTCCACCTCTGGTTGTGGAACTTGACCAAATCCACAGAGTCCTTGGCCTGCTTCTCCTTTACTAAAAGAAGGGACATGGTTTTGTTTTGAGTTTGCTCCTTTAGTCTTTCACAAGGGCCATAGGACCACATAGACACCGTTCCCACCCAACATCTGCATGTAAGACAACAGTGGTAGCAACACTGGGTTGCATGGGCTTCTTTTCGCTGCTGCAACAACGGCTAAACATTTCCCAAGAGTGAGTGCGTCTCAGCATAAAGAGAGGGTAGGCAGATAAGATGCATGATGCCCAGTTAAATTTGAATTGCAGATAAACAATAAATACTTTTGTAGCATAAGTATAGCCTGTGCAATTTGGCGGATATACTTACACTTAAAAATTATTAGTTGGGTCAGGCACAGTGGCTCGCAATGGTAATCCTAACATTTTTGGAGGCCAAGGCAGGAAGATTGCTTGAGCCCAGGAGTTTGAGACCAGCCTGGGCAACATAGCAAGACCCCATCTCTCAAAAAAATGAAAAAATTACCTGGGTGTGGTGTCTTGCACTTGCACAGCAACTCAGGAGGCTGAGGCAGGAGGACTGCTTGAGCCCAGGAGATCGAGGCTGCAGTGAGCTATGATCACGCCACTGCACTCCAGCATGGGCAACAGAGCAAGATCTTGTCTCTAAAATTAAAATTAAAGTAAAATTAAAATTATTAGTTGTTCATTTGAAATTCAAATTTAACTGGGGTGCTGCATTTTTATTTGCTAAATTTGGTAATGCTAAGCTGACATCAAATAATCCAGTTTAATGAGAGTTCTGTGAAAATATTATCAATAAGTACAGGCAGACCAACGGCCTCACTAAAGTGCCTGCTCTTTGGCTACAGAACAGCAGGCATCTGATTAATGATCACAACTGACCCACTGTCCAGTAGAAAACAGGAAATTCCCCAAAAGGACATTGCAATGCTACCTGAAAAAAAAAATGAAATGAAAAATACTACACAGTCAAAAGTTAACAAGATCTACCATAGTTACCAAACACCCTTTCTAAGGATGACGCGGGGTGAGGTTGGTAAAGGTAGCTAGATCTCTCCTCTATTATAATTTTTCCAAAGGTACTTACCTAAAATGCAAAGGGTGATTCAGGACACCTAGGTCCTTTCCTTATTCCAGGACTGGTCACTGTAGGATTCGTGTTAAGGTGAAGACCTTAACAGTAACTTCCACCCCATCCTCAGTGCCTCAATTTCACCCTAGATGCAAACAGAGACCATCAGAAGGCCCTCAGAAGAAAAATGTGTCATGTAGTCAAGGAAGTCTCCCACCATTTAAATCAACAGCCATGGTGAGGTAGCTCTGCCCCTCTGATGAAAAGGGAGGAAAACTGCCTCATTAAAAAACATTTTCAATAAAAAATTTTCATCAGAAACATTCACAAGAGGGTTTTGGTCAAATGACGCAATAATTTTAAGGCAATAATAACCATGCTTTTGAAAGTCGGTGCTGATTACCAGGTGTATTGAAAATGGCCTTGGGGAAATCTCTGTGCAAATATTTCCTTTTTAGTTTAATTTCAAAGACTACTTAAAAGGAAAAAGGGAGGATGTCTGCAGTAATAAAGGAGCAATCATTTGCACCTGGACAGGACTATGTTTCATCCCAGAATCTGGAGCATTTTGTGTACAGATGGGAGAGCCCGGGTGTGCGGCGGAGGTTGCGGGGCAGGGAAGGGACATGGCAAAAAAACAAGGTACCTCTACCAAGGTCACACGGAAACACAGGTGGACTCGATAGCACAGCTCCCACCTGAATACAATCACACAGCCTCCCTGCTCTGAAGAAAGCATGAATCACGTGATGGGAGGTCCCTCCTAGCTTCAAAATCAAAGCCTCTGCAGCTGCCACAAAGCTAATAAGGCCATGGCCAAGTTTACTGAGCATCTGCTACATGCACAGCCCGTTAGGCACCACAGGGGAGAATGAAGAGGGACAGACCCTGATCCTGCCAGCAAGTGTGAGACGAGCTCAGGAGGCAAGACTGGCTTGTGCATGTGTGCAGAGTGACTTAGTACTACCCTCTTTACGGAGAGATGGAATCTGTCAGCAAGGGTGTGAGGGGGTATACAGACCTTCCTCAGGCCTCCAAGTGTAGGAGAGACTTAGATAGAAACGTGGGACATTTCATAATGTTTCATAATGTCTTATATTCTACCCCTCTCTACTAGAAAACTGGAGAACCCCTGCCTTTCCCCCAAGAAATGCAAAATAGACTTCAGGCTGGTCCCAGGCTGTTTGCAGAAAACCAGACATTGGAGGTCTCTTCCAAGAAGTTCAAAAGGGGTTCTGGTTAGTGTGTCCCTTCTCTATTTGTGTTTTGCTGGTTTCTTGCCCCACCTAATCCTTTATTCGCTCGCTCTTTTCTTCTTTTCCTTCCCACAAAAGAAAAACTCATAATGAGACCACAAGACAAGGACAGCAGAGAAGCTCCTGGATTCTCACCCATTTTGCTGAACTCTTGGGGGAGCAATGGTTCCTGTTAGGGCTGAGCCATGGTCTGAGCTGGGAGGAGGGTCACACTGACCAGGACAGGACCGCTGGTGTCCACGCTCCCCCCATCCACTAAATGCTTACAGAATAAAGGATTCGACAGGTCAGCAAACAGCCACTATCAGAGGGACCCGCTGTCATCCACTACCCCAGGGCTGGTCACCAAGCAGCCTGGATGTTCTGGAATAGTTTCCATTTCAAATGATATATTGACCCCATAAATCATCCAAATGGCCTGGAAATTATAACATTTCAGCATCCAAGCTACAATTTCAAAAATGGCCCCTCACATTTGGAATCGGTACAAAAATCTTCCACCAGCCCAGATCTCCTGGCTGGGTTTCAGAAACTAGGATCACTGCTAGAGGCTGGTGGGAAAGTATGAAATTTGACCTTCATGATCCCCACACACCCTTTCAGCCACCTGTTCCCACCTACTGCCCAGCTGACTCCACCCTCCCTCTGCCCCTTTTTGGTGAAAACCTGCCCCAATTAGCATCTGGCAAGCATACACCAGCAAAAGACTGAGGGGATGTTAGGATATTTGCATCCTCACAAGAGACAGCGTCTTGAGACAAAGGGATGAAATTCTCATAAGGAATTAGGGGGTTTAAGCAAAGTGTAAGAGAATATAGAGAAGGCTGGGCTTCGTGGTTCAAAGTGCTGTAATCCCAGCACATTTGGGATGCCAAGTTGGAAGGATTGCTTAAGCCCAGGAGTTCAAGACCAGCCTGGGCAACATAGCAAGACCCTGTCTCTACAAAAAAAAAAAAAAAAAAACAGATTAAAAAATTTAGTCCGGGCCGGGCGCGGTGGCTCAAGCCTGTAACCCCAGCACTTTGGGAGGCCGAGACGGGCGGATCACAAGGTCAGGAGATCGAGACCATCCTGGCTAATACGGTGAAACCCCGTCTCTACTAAAGAAAACAAAAAACTAGCCGGGCGACGAGGCGGGCGCCTGTAGCCCCAGCTACTTGGGAGGCGGAGGCAGGAGAATGGCGTGAACCTGGGAGGCGGATGGCGTGAACCTGGGAGGCGGAGCTTGCAGTGAGCTGAGATCCGGCCACCGCACTCCAGCCTGGGCGACAGAGCCAGACTCCGTCTCAAAAAAAAACAAAAAACAAAAAAACAAAAAAAACACAAAAATTTAGTCGGGTGTGGTGGCACGCACCTGTAATCCCAGCTACTTGGGAGGCTGAGGTGGGAGGATCACATGAGCCCAGGAGTTGGAGATTGCAGCGAGCCGTGATCAGGCCACTTCACTCCAACTTGGGAGATGGAGTGAGACCTTCCCTGGAAAAAAAAAAAAAAAAAAAAGCGAGAGAGACAGAGAGAATATAGGGGAAAGGAAAGTGAGGGATCTCTGTGGAACCCTTTGAAGCTGCCCTGCCTATTTGCCACGTTAAGTCTCCTACATCTGAATGGGGTGGCGGAAACTGCAACTGCTGTGGTTGAAGGAGAGAGTAGGTACCAGGCAGGACTGAGAGCCCCTTCAGGAGTGGCCAAAACTGGACACAGCCCAGTGGCTGCACACACTTCTGATGAAGGGGCCACATGGCAGGAATAAGTTCCTTGATGACCTGACTTGAAGGTCACTGGGCATTGGTTGGAAGTCTGGAGGTGAATCCCATATACTTTTTGCACTTCTGCACCCGGTATCCCTGAACCCTGCCCAGTGCTGCACGGTGGCTAATATCACAGCATCATGAACCCTACCCAGTGCTGCACAGTGGCTAATATCACAGGAAGCACTCAGCCTACTGCTGTTAAAGGTACTAGGCTAGCCACTGTTGGTAGTCGCCATGTCCCAAGAGTCACAGCTCCTAGGGAGCCTGGGTCACATCTCAGCCAGAAATGGTGTGAAACAGAGGTCTGTTCTGCTCATCTGCAGAAGGGAAGCCCTGAATTCTGCCCCAAACATGGTCTCACCCAGCTGGGTGCATCTTGCCATGGCCCACCTAAAAGGCACACCCTAGGCTGCCTGGGTTGGTGGTCTACATTCCCTGGGCTCACCTGTCTTCTCTCTGCTCCCTGGTGACCACTGTCTCCCTTCTGCTCCCTCCCCATACCTACAGCATGGACCTGACTGCTACCTCCTCATTCGCATGTTTTGATTCCATACTCTTGGCTTTCTTGTTTCTGAGTCCTTGCCTTTTGCTGTGATAATTCCAGTTGTCTCCATCTTTGGCAAACCCTGGGACACACCTTCCCTAAGTAGAATCCCCATAGGGAGATGTGTGGGATGAGCCAAGAGAGAAACCACGCTTGAAAAATCTCTCTTTTCTTTGTTCTTCTGGCTGCCTGCAGAAGATGGGCAAGCTTCGCCCTTTTCCAATCCTCTAATCAAAGAGGATGCATGAAAGTCTTTGAAGAAAGTCTCTGCAGAAGGCTGATTCACCCTCAATTTTTTTTCTCCACCTTCTCCTCCTATGGCCTGTAATTTCCACAATTAGAAATTAATTCCTTTGAATTTTTTCTGCTAAAAAACATATAAGCCTGGGAAAGGAAATAGCAGTTGTATTCCAAAGCGAATGTACTTATTCTGAAAGAGTATTTTGATAAGGGGAGAAAGAATTTAAGAGTTCCTGGGAATGAGGGAATTGGGAACGGTTAAAAGGAACCTCAAAGAAAGGAGAAACAACTTTGGAATGGAAGGATTCCATCGTGAGGGGGCCAAGCCAAATTTTTCCTCTCTCAGAGCTTTGCACAAGCCAAGCAGGTCAGAACCAGGTCTCCAATCAGCAAAAGGAGGTAAAAGGTTGGGGAATATTGGAGCAAGTTCAGGCATTGGATACAAAGGTTTCCTTCAGTCTAGGCATCATGCAAGCCCCAAGGGTGCAGGGAAAGGTAAGACCCAGGTCCTGCTAAAATGTACAATTCACAACATAGTTGGGAGAATCAGTACTCATCATTTGGGTTGAGGGCCTTGGATGTTCCGGCCACACACAGAGGAGGGGCACGGTCAGCAGGCACCTGATGCAGCCTGGAAAAAGGGGAGGATGGGACACATAGACTGGCTATAAAGAGAAAGAGAAGTTAGAAGTAGCCTAACCAGTGACCAGGCACGGCAGCTTACACCTGCAATTCCAGCATTTTGGGAGGCAAAGGCAGGAGGATCACTTGAAGCCAGAAGTTCAAGACCAGTGTGGGCAACATGGTGAAACTCTGTCTCTACAAAAAATAACAAAAAATAGCCTGGTATGATGGCACACACCTGTGGTCCCAGCTACTTGGGAGGCTGAGGTGGGAGGATCACCTGCACTGGGAAGGTCGAGGCTGCAGTGAGCCCTGATTGTGCCACTGCACTTCATCCTAGGTGACAGACAGAGACCCTGTCTTAAAAAAAAAAAAAAAAAAAAAATCAGCTGAGCATGGTGGTATGCAGTTGGAATCCCAGCTACTCAGGGGCTAAGGCAGAAGGATCACTTGAGCCCAGGAGTTTGAAGCTGCAGTGAGACATGATCACACCACTACATTCCAGCCTGGGTGACAGAGCAAGACCCTGGCTCTAAAAATAAATAAATAAAACTTTTTTAAAAAAAGAAGTAGCCCACCAGGAAAAGGAAAGGCATATCCAGTGGAGGAGAGCACATAAGCAAAGGCTTGAAGGAAAGCACCTTCTATGTGTTTGGAATGTAGGTCCTTAAGGGGACGTGAAGGGAGATGAGGCTGCAAAGGTGTTTGGCCATCAGAGCACTGGAGGTCATGTCAAGAAGTTTCAACTCCTGGCCGGGCACAGCGGCTCACGCCTGTAATCCCAGCACTTTGGGAGGCCGAGGCGGGCGGATCACCTGAGACCAGGAGTTCGGGACCAGCCTGGCCAACATGGTGAAACCCCATCTCTACTAAAAATACAAAAAGTAGCCGGGCGTGGTAGCGGGCGCCTATAATCCCAGATATTTGGGAGCCTGAGGCAGGAGAATCTCTTGAACCCGGGAGGCGGAGGTTGTAGGGAACCGAGATCGAGTCATTGCACTCCAGCCTGGACAACAAGAACGAAACTCCGTCTCAAAAAAAAAAAAAAAAAAAAATTTCAACTTCCTTGGGAAAGCAATCACAAACTTCTGAAGAATTGTAAGCAGAGGACTGCAGGGCAATTTGTATCTGCCTTGTTCACCAGAAGGCAGGCAGATGATGGAATGGAGGGGAAAGAGGCTGGGGACAGGGGCGCCAGTTAGGAGGTTATGATAATAGATTCGAGATGAAGGACTCACCTGAAGCAGGTGCAGAGAATATAGAGGAAGATTGGGAAGATCTGAGGACCAATGTAGGAGCTGAGGGAATGTAAGAGGGTGACAACAATTGCCTGGATTGCCAGCAGAGCCACTGGGGAATGGCTAACTGTCCACTGAAAAAAGGAAGGCAGGGTTGTCATGCAGGGCTTAGGCTTGAAAGTTTGGATGAAAGCAAAATTTCCTATGGCCAACACTGCACTTGAAAATCCCTTAAATTATCCATAATGTACAGTAGAGATCATCACAGGTTTGGCTGAATCAGATGAAGTTCCAAGGCCTTGTTATATGTGAAATGCAGACTTTTTTTTTTTTTAAGTCAGGGTCTTGCTCTGTCACCCAGGATGGAATACAGTGGCATAATCACAGCTCACTGCAGCCTTGAATTCCTGAGCTCAAGCAATCCTCCTGCCTCAGCCTCCTAAGCAGCTGGGATTATAGGTGCATGCCACTGCTCTCAGCTGAAATACAGATCTTAAACCCCAAAAATCACACTCAGCATGGAGAGATGCTCATTACAGGAAAAATACAAGGAACCCCACAGAGATAGAAGAATCAGGTCTTCCACTCCTTCACCCCAGGGTTTTCAGCCATAGGTAGAATGACTAGCAGGAACTCCAAGCAAGTTTGAGTCCATGATTCTCAACCTTGGCTGCACATTGGAATCACCTGGGGAACTTTGAAAAATACAGATGCCTGGGTTCCACCCCCAGAGATTCTGATTCCACCCTTCTAGAGAACAGCCTAGGTATCTGAATTCTAAGGTGCAGACAAGGTTGAAAACCACTGGTTTAAGTTGTTCTCTCTCCTCACCCTTGCCTCATTTGAATTTCTATGAGTTAAAGGGCAAAGGGTGAATTCAGTTTTGGACTTATGGTGACTGTCGGAGGTTCAAGCAAAGACATCCTCTACCCTCCACTAATGATCCCTCTGGGTCTTATAAATGTTTATCCAGGCAGCCCTGGGCTCAGTAACAGTTCCTGATTGAGGGGTACAGTTGCTGGGATGGGAAAGATGCTCTTCCAGACAGTAGTTCCAGACAGCTTGACTCTGAAACACAAACAAACAGAAAATAGTCACTCTGCCTCCCAACCTGTTCAGCACTGGGGAGGTGGCAGGGTGGGGATCAGGGGAAGATTTCAAACAAGGGCAACATTTACTAGGCTTTTCCAACCACACTAGAATAGTTATTACTGCAAATAGCCGATTTGACTGCTATGAGCCTATAATTTCAACCTCTGAAGTAACATGTTCTCAGAGCTTCTGGTATCTCAGTTTGTTGAGGCAATGAGGAAAATCCAAGGACAGTACTTCAGGTGTGTCCCCATGCCCCAGGTGGTAGTGCCCTACTGAGAACCAGGCTCTGCAAAATCAGGCTCCAAGACCGTCACAAGGAGCCTCCTTCGGAGTCTAGGTTAGGGTTGAGTTCTTATTTTTCTTCCCATACTTGTAATCTGTATGCCCTCTCCTTAAAATGGTCAGTGTGTTACAGGAAAGCGGTCCTGATCCAGACCCCAAGAGAGGGTTATTGGATCTCGCACAAGAAGGAATTCAGGGCGAATCCATAGAGTAAAGTGAAAGCAGGTTTATTAAGAAAGTAAAAGAATAGGGCCGGGTGCGGTGGCTCATGCCTGTAATCTCAGCACTTTGGGAGGCCGAGGCGGGCGGATCACCAGAGGTCAGGGGTTTGAGACCAGCCTGACCAATATGGAGAAACCCCATCTCTACTAAAAATACAAAAACTTAGCCAGGCATGGTGACACACACCTGTAATCCCAGCTACTCTGGAGGCTGAGGCAGGAGAATCACTTGAACCCAGGAGGCAGAGGTTGCAGTGAGCCGAGATCGCGCCATTGCACCCCAGCCTGGGAAACAAGAGCAAAACTCCATCTCAAAATAAAAAAAAAAAGAAAATAAAAGAAAGCAGAAGAATAAAAGAATGCCTACTCCATAGATAGAGTAGCCCTGAGGGCTGCCGATTGCCCATTTTTATGGTTATTTCTTGATGATATGCTAAATAAGGGGTGGATTAGTCATGCCTCTCCTTTTTAGACCATATAGGGTAAATTGACATTGCCATGGCATCTGTAAACTGTCAGGGCACTGGTGGGAGGGAGTGTAGCAGTGAGGATGACCAGAGGTCACACTCGTCGCCGTCTTGGTTTTGGTGGGTTTTGGCTGGCTTCTTTACTGCAATCTGTTTTATCAGCAAGGTCTTTATGACCTGTATCTTGTGCTGATCTTCTATCTCATCCTGTGACTTAGAATGCCTTAACTGTCTGGGAATCCAGCCCAGTAGGTCTCAGCCTCATTTTACCCAGCTCCTATTCAAGATGGAGTTGCTCTGGTTTGCACGCCTCTGACAACTATTTCTCCAGGCATCTTCCCTGGAGCATCTTTAAAACTCTAACTCCAGAAAATCCTGACCACCCCTCTCCCCAAGAGGCAATGAAGACCGAGTCAGTCTATTCTCGATTCATAGGATGACCGACTAGCTAGCAACCAGAACAGAAGTGCCACACCAGTCCAGAGTGAAGGCCTCCAAACATAGCTGAGGGCTACCGCCAGTCACTCTACTTTGATTTGCTGGACACTGATAGGGCCTCCCCATGAGGTCCCTGAGGGAAAAAGAGCCAGTCCCAGACTTTTGGGCATTCAAATCTAGTCAGTGTTCTTTTTTTTTTTTTGAAATCTAGTCTTGCTGTGTCACCCAGGCTGGAGTGTAGTGGCGCAATCTCAGCTCACTGCAAGCTTCGCCTCCTGGGTTCACACCATTCTCCTGCCTCAGCCTCCTGAGTAGCTGGGACTACAGGCACCCGCCGCCGTGCCCAGCTAATTTTTTGTATTTTTAGTAGAGACAGGATTTCACTGTGGTCTTGATCTCCTGACCTTGTGATCCACCCACCTCGGCCTCCCAAAGTGCTGGGTTTACAGGCGTGAGCCACCACGCCCAGACCAAATCCAGTCAGTGTTCATCAAGCCCATGATGGGAGGAGGCGCAGCAGGTTAGACCATCACCTGAATCCTAATGGGAGATCCCGGATTGACCCTGATTTCCTGGAGCTGGTGCTTTAACCCTTCAAGAAGGCAGCTCTTCTGTGGAAGCCCCAGCCCAGCCAGCCCACAGCAGCCAATCAAGGGCAGGCACTTCTGTCAAGGGCAAGTCCAGTGGCCAATCCAGGGCAGACACTTCCGTCCAGGGCAGGTCCAGCGGTCAATCCAAGACAGGCACTTCCCTCAAGGGCAGGTCAGGCCCAGCGCTCAGCTGACACATGTTGTTTGGGTTACCCCCACCTAGGGGCCAAGGTAAACCCTCGGCCTTCTGAAGGTTCTCTGAAAAATCAACTCACAAAAGGGAGATCAATTGGAAAAAAGACATGTAAATTTATTTAACGTGTATACAAGGGAGCCTTCAGAATGAAGACCCAAAGATACAGGGGATATTGTCCACTTTTATGCTTAAGTTCAGCGAAGTATGGACAGCCATGTAGAAATATGATTGGACAAAAAGTCCATCCTGATGGACTGACTGGGGACACCCAGCAAAGCCTATCTGTCTAGAATCTTCTTGGCCTGTCTGAGCAGCCCTTCCTTCTGGGTGTGGGGCAGGACCCTCTCTGGAAAGGAGGTCTTCTGCCCTACTGTCAAATAAGCTCAATCAGATAATTTTCATGGTGAGTTTTACACAGAAAAGCACAGGGGACATTAAAGTAACATTTTTAGGTTTTATGGCTGGCTTTGGGGAAAATGGGTTCCGGTTTCTATGATCTGCCATGGAAAAGAGGGATTCTAGTTTCTCTGGCCAGCCTCAGGGGAGAATGAGAGGCAGAGCCAGGAGGACAGGAGAGGGCCAGAGGAAAAGTTTTGCTTCTGAGGCCTTCATTTTGGGGGGGGGGGGGTATTGTTTTCTGAGCCCAAACACCCACCTTGGGTTACCCCAATCCTGCTAACCACACAGAAGTCTGGGACAATCATCTCCTAACCTGAGGGTAAGGGAGAGATTCCCATTCTTGTCTTTGGGATTCCTCAGATCTCCAGCGGCTTCAGTGGGTGGCTGTGAAATTCTTGAAACAAAAGCAGTCCAAATTCATTTTCACTTAAAAACAAATTAATGCAAAATCATAGAGCACTTTCTGGGGGCTGAGAGAAAGGAAAAGATGTCACAAAATTGACAAATTTATGTAATGTATTCATTCATCAACACCCACCATCTGCCAAGTACTGTGCAACGTCCTGGCACTACACACATGAATGAGGCACAGCCCCTGGCCCCAGCAAGGTCTCAGTTTGGTTTAAGAAGTAGATGATTGACCTGGCACAGTGGCTCACCCCTGTAATCTCAGCACTTTGGAAGGCTGAGACTGGTAGATCACGAGGTCAAGAGATCAAGACCATCCTGGCTAACGCAGTGAAACCCCGTCTCTACTAAAAATAGAAAAAAATTAGCCGGGCATGGTGGCGGGTGCCTGTAGTCCCAGCTACTTGGGAGGCTGAGGCAGGAGAATGGTGTGAACCCGGGAGGCGGAGCTTGCAGTGAGCCAAGATCCCACAACTGCACTCCAGACTGGGCAACAGAGTGAGACTCCCATCTCAAAAAAAAAAAAAAAAAGCAAATGATTGCAATAGTCTGTGTTAACAACTGTGACAGCGGTGATATGGCAGCCCACATGAGGTGTTGAATTCTGCCTGAAAGTATCAGGAAAAGGTTTGGGAAGATTGGTAGGAATCACCGATCAGGATGTAAGAACAAGCAGTGTAGGGGGAGACGGCATGTGTGAAGCCACAGAGCCATGTGAGAAGGTGGCACCTTCAGAAACCAACGTCCAAAGTCTGGGACCTCAACCTCTGTGTCCGGCTAAGGCTTTGTCTGGCCCAGGAAGAGGGCTTTCCTGACATCATCCTACTGAAGTTTCTTCTTCACTGCACCCTGAATCTGTGCACATATGTCTGATAAGCACGGGTCCAGGTATGTGGCCTTGGGAGTCACATACGTCATCCTCTGCAGGTTGCTAAAAATAACTCGGCCATCTGCTGCCTGCCATCACACCTGCCCAGAAAGAAGTCAACCAGGTAGGCCTTGCCAGAAAGCAGGAGTTGGCAGGGGAGGACGCTGGCAATGTTGCAGTTTGACTAAGTATTCATTGGTTTTCAAGCATTTCAGGAGGCAAGATTTTTGCCACACAGATACCCTGGCCTTGGAGAATCCCCTAAAGGGAAGGAAAGCCAGCAATTTTTTTTTTTTTTTTTTTTTTTTTTTTT
>NW_016813109.1:294084-298491 GCF_001698545.2 Rhinopithecus bieti | reverse complement strand
TTTTTTTTTTTTTTTTTTTTTGAGGCAGGGTCTCACTCTGTCACTCAGTCTAGAGTCTAGTGACACAATCATGACTCACTGCACCCTCCACCACCCAGGCTTAAGTGATCTTCTCACCCCAGCCTCCCAAGTAACTGGGACTATAGTCACATGCCACCACACTTGACTACTTTAAAAAAAAACAATTGTTTTGTAGAGAAAGGGTCTCACTATATTGCCCAGGCTGGTCTCGAACTCCAGGGCTTGAGCGATCGTCCTATCTTGGCCTCCCAAAGTGCTGCCACTACAATTGTGAGTCACAGTGCCCAGCCTGTTCTTGTTGAGTAGCTGGTCTCCACCCGACCATGGGTCACTTGCTTTGTATAAATTACTATGATCTCTACTTAAAGAGGAAATTGAGGCTCTCACACCAGCACACAGTGAGAAGGGGTGAAGTCAAACACTACCCTAAGCCTCTATAAACCCCATAGCCATGCCTGCCTTCCCAGCAAAACCCTCCTCTAGTCAAGCCAAGGGCTCTGAGATGCACCCTTTCACCTCCATCCCCTGCCTACTGATTTTTGAGAGGCCTCTCTCCTGCACCATGATCCTTCCCTTTGGCATGACTCCTTCATCTTGGAACTGTCCTCAACCACACATGCAGGCCAGTTTAAGAGCAGGTGTTTTTAAACTTTCTGAACAATCTTTATTTTAAAAAAATAATGGCTATATATGTATGGCTCCCTGGATAGGAAGCCAATTTGTATATTCCTTTCCTAGAGAGGTCCTCGCTTGCATGACATCAGAGAAAATGAATACATGACAGAAGAAACAGAAGAAAATGGAAGAATCAAGCTCCGAAATAAAATCCTGACAAGTCTGAGATGTAAAAAGAATCCATTCATAACACCTTATTCCCCATGCAGATATCCCCGTGTGACCCTAGAATTTAGGATCTTCCAATGCTGGGGATGTGATGTCACTAGACTCCAGCCTTGTGCCCTTTCTGTCAGTGCCTCTACCTGTCCTTGGTCTGCTGAGCACTCCCCTTCTCAGGGCACACCTTACCTGCATAGTGCTCCAGGACACCTGGTTTTCCTTGTCCACTTCACACCTACCTGTTCTCTCCCAAGCCGAGGTAATGGGAGGCTCCTCAGAATCCAGTCCTCCAGGCTCCCATTCCATTCAGAAAACACAGCCCTTTCCCCCCCATTTCTCCTGAATCTTCAGTGCCACACATGCTATTGTTCCTCTGTTTTTTAGAAGTCATCGCTCTCAAGCCATCATTTTATTCTCACTCTCCTTTTTGGACTCCCCCCAACACTTCTCTCTAGTCTCCTAATTATGCCCTGTTCAAGGGCACCAGAGTTCAAGCTTGTCTTTTACACACAATGTAAAAGTAGGTTGAATAAGATGGTATAGTCGTATAGACTACAGCCTTGTACAGTCATGCACGGAGTGTAGAGGGGTGGGACAGGAGACACGTTCAGGGGTCTAGATAGGAGAAGGAATGGGTGTCAGAATGAAGTTGGGATAGAGGCTGAAGTAGAAGTACAGAAGTAGAAGCAAGAGCTTGAGCTTTGGAGTTAGATCACCTTTTTCATAAGCTTCAGTTTCCCTTTCTGTAAAATGGGCACAATGATGCTGACATGAAAAAGTTATTAAACAGACTAAATTTGATGCAAAGTGCTTCACTTACATGACCTCATGCTGTTGTTATTCCTTTTTTCTTTCAACAAGTGAAGAAATTAGAGCTTAATGCTTATGTCACTTGCCCAAAACCACACAGTTCGTAAACAGCAGAGCCAGGAATCAAACCCCAGCTGGTCAGTCTCCATCACCCCTGCTTTTAGTCACCATGCTGCCTCATACAACCTCAGACATTCCAATTCCCAGTGGGACCACATCCTTGCCTCAGAAATCACAGCTCCAGTGCCTCCACCAAGGAGTGAGATACTTGCAGAAAAAAGAAAAAGAAGAAAAAAAATATATATATATAAAAAGGGGTGAGATACTGCCCCATCTTAATCATCTCTAGGATAGGTATCATCCTCACCAGTGCTGCTCCCACCTCACCACTCTTGAATCAGTAATGGACAGGTTGGCCAGCAGCCTGCTATGTGAACTGCAGCTCTAACATTGCCAGCTCTGCCCACACCCTAGAAGTGGGTAGTTACAGGCTCCTTGAGGCCAACATGCTTCTTTCCCTTCAGACCTATGTCCTCAGCTCAGCGGGGCATGTACTAAGTGTCCAACACAAGAACCTGGCAAAGGACTGGAGTGGCACATTTCTCAGGAGCCACCAGCCAACTGAGTTCACTTGTGGGATCCACCCTCTTGAAATGTGTCACTGGCAGACAGAGCCAGTGAGCACTCTCTGAGTCCTAGATCCCGCTCAGCTCCAACTTCACAGGGGACCCCCAAGCCTAAAGCAGCCAGAGGGAGCCAGAGGGAGGAGCAACATGAATCATCCTCATAACATTTGTGTGAATATTACACATTTAGCTTTACTCACAAGTTGTAGGTTTGATAGAAGCAATCTTCAAAAATACTGTACAGTGAATATAATTATTTTCTTACGATCCATATTGATTTTAATTATGCCAACCATCCAGACAGCTTCTCTTCTCTGGTATCTCTCTTGTCACATTATTTACTCTCAAATCAGCTCCTTTTCAAGCCATTTATTAATTTTTTTTCAAGCCTACAAAAAAGATGCAAGGACTTTTTTTCAAATCTGAAATATCAGATCTATTTAAAAATTCATATAATATAGAAAGAAATATTGAAGTAAATACCCAATATCTGCTCATAATCCCTTTCCCAAATATCACCACTACAATAGGCTGGTTTATACCCTTCCTGAGTTTTAATGTGTATGTAAATATAAATGTAATGTACATGAATTTGGTCATTCAAATATACTGTCCTGAAACACTCGTTTTACTTTGACAGTCTTCTCACAGGATAACTGTTGATGGTTATACATGTAGATTTGAGCCATAATTTTTAATAAATGCTTACTTAATATTTCATTGAATAAAATTTCCTTTTTTTTTTTTTTTGAGACGGAGTTTCACTCTTCTTGCCCAGGCTGGAGTGCAATGGCACAATCTTGGCTCACTGCAACCTCCATCTCCCGAGTTCAAGCAATTCTCCTACCTCAGCCTTCCGAGTAGCTGTGATTACAGGCATGCGCCACCACACCCTACTAATTTTTTTAGTAGAGATGGGGTTTCTCCATGCTGGCCAGGCTGGTCTCGAACCCCAGACCTCAGGTGATCCACCCGCCTTGGCCTCCCAAAGTGCTGGGATTACAGGCATGAGTCACTGCGTCCGGCCCCATTTTTTACTTATTTATTTATTTGTTTGTTTATTTATTTATTTATTTTTGAGGCAGAGTCTTGCGGTGTCACCCAGGCTAGAGTGCAGTGGCATGATCTTGGCTCACTGCAACCTCTGCCTGCTGGGTTCAAGCTATTCTCCTGCCTCAGCCTCCTGGGTTGCTGGGATTACTGGCGCCCCTCCCCACTACACCCAGCTAATTTTTGAATTTTTAGTGGAGACAGGGTTTCACCATGTTGTTCAGGCTAGTCTCAAACTTCTGACCTTGTGATCTGCCCGCCTCGGCCCCCAAAGTGCTGGGATTACAGGCGTGAACCGCTGCACCCAGCCCAAAACTTCCATTTTAAAAAATCAATACCATGTAAATGGATATTTAAGCTGTTTTCATGTCTTTGCTATTTTAAACAAGACAAAAACAGACATTCTTCTTGATTATTTTCTTAAGATAAATTCCCAGAAGTAGAGAGATGCCTGGGCAAAGGAGTTGCATATTTTACATTTTAATGTCTATTTCTAGGCCACCTTCTAGAAAGGAGGCCTGCTCTGAAGGTCCTGCATAAAGAAGTATCTTTCTTGAGTATTACAACTCTAAAGAGCTCAGAGGATGGCAAGGGGTTCTCCCTGACTCCTCAGGCATCCCCCACTGGGAAGCAGAAGTGGGAACGGCACACATTTTCATGCTTTCTTATCCCTTACTGCAAGCAAAATCCAGGCAAACTCTTGAATCAAGATAATTTTTAAAAATTTCTAGGATCTTTTTGTTTTTTTGAGACAGAGTCTTGCTCTGTTGCGCAGGTTGGAGTGCAGTGGCGCAGTCTCGGCTCATTGTGCAAACTCCGCCTCCTGGGTTCAAGTGATTCTTCTGCCTCAGTCTCCCAAGTAGCTGGGATTACAGGCAGCGCCACCGCACCAAGCTAATTTTTGTATTTTTAGTAGAGACAGGGTTTCACTATGTTGGCCAAGCTGGTCTCGAACTCCTGACCTCAGGTGATCCGCCCACCTCAGCCTCCCAAAGTCCTGGGATTGCATGTGTGAGCCACCGCACCCAGCCTTTTTTTTTTTTTTTTTTTTTTTTTTTTTTTT
>NW_016813109.1:263975-290191 GCF_001698545.2 Rhinopithecus bieti | reverse complement strand
TTTTTTTTTTTTTTTTTTTTTTTTTCATTTCTAATACTCCCTTCGCTCATGCAGCCCAAAGATTTCCTGGTTATTTACAAATTTAGATGACATTCATGACATCTGAAAATTTTAAAAATTGGAAGAAAGTGTATAGTGCACACAGAGAGACACTATATATATTCTAATACCAATGTGAGAATGACTTGACAGAACTAGTTACAAGAAAAGGAATAACCCTCCAAGATCCCCAAGAGTGACTTAAGTCTTGTTATCTCCTCTTCCACAAAACCTCATTTTCCAAACCTGGCATTCAAGACCAGTCTAGCCCCATCATAAAATGTAAAGCCTTCTTTTTCCTAAACTCCTTTTTTCTCTAGTGAAGCAGAAACCATTGTCTTTCGCTCAAACCTATTGAGCTTTCCTGCTTTATGTCTTTGTAGTTAATAATAAAATATGTCACCCTTTATTGAGCATCTACTATATGCCAGGCACCATGCTAAGTGCTTTATGGAGGTGTTGGAACTCAGAAAACAATACCCCAAAATAAAGACCTAAAAAGCAAAAGCTTTTCTCTGATCTTCTCCTGCTCTCCTGTCTCTTACTTAGTCCATTCTACCCCCAAACCTAGCCATAGAAACTAGAGCGGGTCATAGAAACCAGAACCTCTTTTCCCCAAAACCAGTCATAAAACCTAAAACATTACTCCAACTTTCCCTTCACCTTTCCATGTAAAACTGGCCATAAGAAATTATCTGACCTACCTTGTTTGACTGTATGTAGGTCATAAGACCTTCATTTTAGAGAAAGTCCTGCTCCATTCCCAGATGGAAAGGAAGCTGCTCAGAGAGGCCAATAAGAATCTAGACAAGCTTTGTTGGGTTTTCCCACTCATAATAACTAATCTATCAGCATTAGATCAGCCTATTTTTGTCCATCATGTTTCTGCACCGCTGTCCATACTTCATTGAACCTGAGCATAAAAATGGACAATTAGCCCTGTATCCATGGGTCGTCATTCTGAAAGCTCCCCTGTACACACATAAAATAAATTTGTATGCCTTTTCTCTAGGTAATCTGCCTTTTATGAGTTGGATTTTCAGCAAAACTCTGTTTTCCCTACAGGGGATATTTTAGGCAAGCCTTATAACAATCCTATGAAGTAAGTACTATTCGTCCCCATCTTACATATGGAAAAATGGAGTTTAGAAAGGTTAAGTAACCTACACCCAGCCACACAGCTATTCAAAGTTGAGCCAGCATGGGAAACCATGTCATCCTAACACCAACACGTCAGCGTTCAGTCTCTACCCTGCATTGCCTGACACCCTACTCTCTCCCGCTCCTCACAATCCAAATCCTCAAGATGCAACTCGAAATCTATCTCTTTAATAGTGTCTCACTTTCTTCTTTTTTTGTTGTTTTTTGAGATAAGGTCTCACTCTGTCACCCAGGCTGGGGTGCAGTGGCATGATCTCGGCTCATTGCTCTGACTCCTAGGTTCAAGCAATGCTCATGCCTCAGCCTCCTGAACAGCTGGGATTACAGACACATGCCACCATGCCCAGGTTTTTTGTTTGCTTTTTTGTATTTTTTGGTAGAGACAGAGTTTCACCATGTTGGCCAGGATGGTCTCGAACTCCTGACCTCAACTGATCTGCCCACCTCGGCCTCCCAAAGTGCTAGGATTACAGGTGTGAGCCACTGTGCCTGGCCTTTTTTTTTTTTTTTTTTGAAACAAAGTCTTACCCTGTCACGCAGGCTGCAGCGCAATGGCATAATCTTGGCTCTCAGCTCACTGCAACCTCCACCTCTGGGGTTCAAGCAATTCTCGTGCCTCAGCCTCCCAAGTAGCTGGGATTATAGGTGCCCACCACCATGCCTGGCCTTTTTTTTTTTGCAGTGTCCCACCTTCAACCAAAGAGAGCTAAAGAGACTTTTCAAAAAGAGAGCTGAATGCTCTCTTTTGTCATTCTGAATCTTACGGTCTGAACTCTGAAGAGGTTGTTGTTTCTACTCCTTGCCACCACTGTTTCAGTTTAATTCATTCAGTTGATCAGTTTTTCCTCAGTCTCATCCACGAACCAGGCCCTGCCAGGTGAACAGTCCGCACCCCCAATCCTCAAGGAGGTGAGGTCAGGTCGGTCGGGTCTCCCGACTAGATGGTGAGCTCATTGGAGGCAAGGACCAGAAGGGTGCCTCTCTGCATTCTCTGCAACATTGGGAGCCCAGGAGACCTGCAACAAATATTTCTAGATTGATTGGTACCTTGGATGGTTGACAACGGTGCAGAGGGAGGGCTGCTTTTCTCCCTGCAAATCTTCGCCTGCCCCTATGACCGGCCTGGTCTATGGATTCACCCCTTCCTGTTCCAGGCATTTCTCTTCTCACCAGGAGGCTGCTCGGGCCAGGTCATTTATCTCTCAGTCCTGTCTTCTTGGGAGAAGGACTGCTCAGCAGGTGCCTGATAACAAGCCCATTAAACCTCTTTCTCTGCTCTCAGCATGAGCGCTCCTGCACTCTGCAGTGTTTATCTTCCCTTCCAAGCAGCTGGGAGGATGAGCAGGGTCCACCGTGGAGAGGAGAAAGCAGGAAAGAGACTGTACCTGGAGCCGCAGGTCACCGGAACAAGAACTGCACACAACACCCCCGAAGGAATAGCAGTGGGGCAGAGGTTAATAGAAAACCAAACTCCATCCCATCCTTCCTCCTCCACCTGCTTCTCTCTCTCTCTCTTGCTCTCTCACACACATACACACACACACACACACACACACACACACCCTCCTTCCTTGCACCCCTGACATGAAATACAGGAGTAATACCCACAGCAGAATATAGGAAAGAGGAAAAGCAAAGGAAGCTACCTTTTATGGTGGGAACTGGTATAGGTGGTCCCTAGTCTCCAGGGTGCAATTTGAGAGTATCAGGTGGGCCTAACTCCTCTGCCCCCTGTCACCAGGGCCTGAAAATTCCCATTTAGAGTTGTTCCCATGATGTTTCCAAAGTCCCCCTTTGAGAAGTAAATATTGGGCAGCCAGAGCTGGCTCTGTGGCACTCGGAAGGGCCCCACACTTGGTTTAACGCTCTGCTGTTGCTATCTTGAGATCCTTAATTTTTTAAGGAGGAATCTTACGTATTCATTTTGTACTGGGCTTAGCAAATTATGTAGCCAGTCCTGTGGGCCACAGAGAGGAAGGGTCTTCAGGGACAGGATGAGGACAGAGCAGGATCTCCTTGTGGGACTGTGTGCAGGGGCTGGTGAGCGCTGGCAGAGCTGTCCTGGGATTGAGGTTTCACTTCACCGGCTATATTCAGGCCCACAGAGCACAGGAAGCCACAGCCTGCAGCTGCTCAGGGAACCTGCCTGGGGCCAGGCCAGACTCTCTGTTTTTTACCCCTCACCAGCCTTTTCCAAATCACCAAAACCAGGGTAGCACAGAGCTGAGAGCTTCTGGGTCTCACTGTGTCTTAGGGAGGACATCAGAGGTCCCCCGTCCCCAGCTCTAAGCATGCACAGGAGCCTCACCACACTTACACCAGGCCCTGGACTCAGCCTCCAGTCACAAATCCTTCCACAGTCACCAGAGCTCTGACAAAGCTGACTCTAAGGAAACTGGGACTGGGAACCCCCAGTTCACCAGGGTTGAACCAACTCCAGAAGGAGCTCATCAGAGAGACCACAAGAGAGCAGAGAATTCACTCCCAACACCATCTCCAGCAGGAGCCCTGCTGGCTCTCTGGGAAAAGCAGCACTTTCTGCAGGGTTGGCAGAAGCAAGGCGTTCCTTCAGGCCAGGACTCAGTTCCTTTGCATCCCAGTGTCAAGCCCAGGGCCTAGCCCAGGGAAACCCCTGGAAAAGAAATGGGGAAGGAGGGAGAGAGGGATGATCTAGGCATGTCTATTCAGAATGGAGCCTAGGAGGCCCTCCTGTCTTCTAGTCCCCTCCAAAACAGCCTCTCGGATTCCACCAATATGATTTCATTACCTTTGCCTTTGGGACTTGAGAAGCACTCATAAAATTCAAATGTCCCTGGAAATAGTCATTCTATGAGCTTTCTTCCATGGAGATGAAGGGTAGGTGCTTAGAGATGGCGAAGGCAGGAAGGAGGCAGGGAGGAGGGAGACAAGGAGGGAGGAAGAGGAAAGGCAGGGATGACACACAGCTGCTGCACCCGTGGGCCCTTGGCAGGAGCACAGCAGCCGCTGGAGTGGGGAGAGGCCCTGGGCGGTCACTGAGGCCACATCTGTGGCTGCCGGGCAGACGGAGGCTGTTCCACAAGGCTCCTGATCTGCTGCTTGTTGACTTCTGCTTCTCCCAGGCTCCTTCCTGCCCTTGCTGTCCTGGGCCAATGCCTCCCTGCTTCCCTGGCGACCAGAAAGCAAGGCCTCCCCTGCACAGTGGGTGGGAGCACAGGAAAGGGTGGTACTACTGCAGAGTGTCAGAGCTCTGCCTCCTTCCTCCCCTCCCCCAGGCCCTCTGAGCATCCTGCCGCTGAGGTTGAAGCCCCACTGAGAAGTCTCCTGCCACGTACGACTGCAGGAGTGGGAGGAGGAGCTGGAGGTGGGGGCTCTCAGACACTCATTCAAAATCCTGCCCTCCCCACAGAACGCAACCTTATTAAGACGGCCTGCTGGAGAGAGGATTAGGCATCACGGTGAGTCCTCATCATGTGGTTGTCATTATCAGTAGTTTCCATCATCATTCAGAACTCATAATTCAAAACTGGTGCCCTCTTGCCAGCCGCAGCTGCCCTTGGATCAGCTGATCAGAGCCAGGCTCCCCCACACCTACATTCCCACTTTGAACCCATAAGCATGTGGAAGCCTCAAGCACGCAGGCCTCCAGACCTGCCTAAAAGAGAAAGGGAGGCCGGGCGCGGTGGCTCAAGCCTGTAATCCCAGCACTTTGGGAGGCTGAGACGGGTGGATCACGAGGTCAGGAGATCGAGACCATCCTGGCCAACACGGTGAAACCCCGTCTCTACTAAAAAAAAATACAAAAAACTAGCCGGGCGAGGTGGCGGGCTCCTGTAGTCCCAGCTACTCGGGAGGCTGAGGCAGGAGAATGGCGTAAACCCGGGAGGCGGAGCTTGCAGTGAGCTGAGATCCGGCCACTGCACTCCAGCCTGGGTGAACAGAGCAAGACTCCGTCTCAAAAAAAATTAATTAATTAATTAATTAATTAATTAATTTAATTTAATTAAAGAGAAAGGGAGTGGCCCACTCCCCCAAACCAAAGGGAGTGACAGTAGCCAGGGGGAGGGGCAGCTGGTGATCAGGGAAGGCCTCATGAGGGAGGCAGCGCCAGGCCCTTGAATAGGGGAGGGGCAGAGAGGACAAACAGAGCTTCTCTCCTCCTAAAGCACCTGTCTCTACTCTCCTTCCTCGCACCCCTAATAGCCTAGAAGTTTCCCTGTATCTGCCCCAAAGGCAGCAAAAAGCATTTTCTGGGGGGAATTCTAGGGATCAAAGTGGTCTTCACTGCCTCAGTGAACCTGGTAGTGAGGACAATAACTCCTGCCTGGTTCCTCTTCACACCTGCAGCTGCTACCGGGGTGACTTCCAGGGTTCTCACTGCCGCTCCCTCCCGCCTCAACCTGGAGAGGAAAGTCACTCCTTGGAATCATCTCCTGCAGTGACCCTAGGCATGGGGGAGCACCCCAGGAAGGCCTTAGATACTTTACAGTGTCCCCCTACAGGGGAGGCTCAGCTCGGGCTGCTGCCCTCACAGACAAGGACGCCACTGCAGGATGAGTTTCTTGGGGGTTTTTTGTGGGATGAATAAGAGATGCTAGAAAGCTGTTAGACAGCTGGGCATGGTGGTTCGCCCCTGTAATCCCAGTACTTTGGGAGGCAGAGGTGGGAGGATTGCTTGAGCCCAGGAGTTAGAGACCACCCTAGGCAACATGGTGAAACCCCACTTACACAAAAAATAAAAAATTAGCTAGACATAATGGCACAGACCTGTGGTCCCAGCTACTCAGAAGGCTGAGATGGGACAGGAGATTGAGGCTGCAGAGAACCATGATCACAACACTGTACTCCAGCCTGAGTGACAAAGTGAGACCCTGTCTCAAAAAAAAAAGAAAAAAGAAAAGAAAAAGAAAAAGAAAGAAGAGAAGAAAAAAAACTGTTAGGTACTCCTGCCTAGACCTTGAACTTTACAGATTTGGAAGACAATGGCAAACTGCAGTCATAAATGAGGTCACCCAGTTTGTAAATGACAACAAGGATAAGTCACAGAGGCACACCTTCATTTAACAGAAAGGGAAGGGGAAAGGAACAATAAGAGAGAGAAGAAAAAATCAGGGCAGAAAAAGAGAGTGCATTAGGACTTCTCTGCATGTAACAACAAAGCCAATTCAAACTGACCTAAATAGTAAAAGTGATTTACAGGGACATGTGACTGGAAACACACGGCCAGATCTGGCTTCAGGTTCATTTTGATTCAACCGCTCNTGCAGTGAGCTGAGATCCGGCCACTGCACTCCAGCCTGGGTGACAGAGCAAGACTCCGTCTCAAAAAAAATTAATTAATTAATTAATTTAATTTAATTTAATTAAAGAGAAAGGGAGTGGCCCACTCCCCAAACCAAAGGGAGTGACAGTAGCCAGGGGAGGGGCAGCTGGTGATCAGGGAAGGCCTCATGAGGGAGGCAGCGCCAGGCCCTTGAATAGGGGAGGGGCAGAGAGGACAAACAGAGCTTCTCTCCTCCTAAAGCACCTGTCTCTACTCTCCTTCCTCGCACCCCTAATAGCCTAGAAGTTTCCCTGTATCTGCCCCAAAGGCAGCAAAAGCATTTTCTGGGGAATTCTAGGGATCAAAGTGGTCTTCACTGCCTCAGTGAACCTGGTAGTGAGGACAATAACTCCTGCCTGGTTCCTCTTCACACCTGCAGCTGCTACCGGGGTGACTTCCAGGGTTCTCACTGCCGCTCCCTCCCGCCTCAACCTGGAGAGGAAAGTCACTCCTTGGAATCATCTCCTGCAGTGACCCTAGGCATGGGGAGCACCCCAGGAAGGCCTTAGATACTTTACAGTGTCCCCTACAGGGGAGGCTCAGCTCGGGCTGCTGCCCTCACAGACAAGGACGCCACTGCAGGATGAGTTTCTTGGGGTTTTTTGTGGGATGAATAAGAGATGCTAGAAAGCTGTTAGACAGCTGGGCATGGTGGTTCGCCCCTGTAATCCCAGTACTTTGGGAGGCAGAGGTGGGAGGATTGCTTGAGCCCAGGAGTTAGAGACCACCCTAGGCAACATGGTGAAACCCCACTTACACAAAAAATAAAAAATTAGCTAGACATAATGGCACAGACCTGTGGTCCCAGCTACTCAGAAGGCTGAGATGGGACAGGAGATTGAGGCTGCAGAGAACCATGATCACAACACTGTACTCCAGCCTGAGTGACAAAGTGAGACCCTGTCTCAAAAAAAAAAGAAAAAAGAAAAGAAAAGAAAAGAAAGAAGAGAAGAAAAAAAACTGTTAGGTACTCCTGCCTAGACCTTGAACTTTACAGATTTGGAAGACAATGGCAAACTGCAGTCATAAATGAGGTCACCCAGTTTGTAAATGACAACAAGGATAAGTCACAGAGGCACACCTTCATTTAACAGAAAGGGAAGGGGAAAGGAACAATAAGAGAGAGAAGAAAAAATCAGGGCAGAAAAGAGAGTGCATTAGGACTTCTCTGCATGTAACAACAAAGCCAATTCAAACTGACCTAAATAGTAAAAGTGATTTACAGGGACATGTGACTGGAAACACACGGCCAGATCTGGCTTCAGGTTCATTTTGATTCAACCGCTCTACCAATGGCATCAAGGATCCAGTTTCTCTCTGTCCTTTGGCTCTGCCTTCGGCAGGATTAGCTTTATTATAATGCCAATAGCCAAAACATCCAGGTTTCTTACTTCCCCCTCCAAATTCAGGGGGAACAGGCCATCATACCCAGAGACCTCCCAGTACATCAAGGAAACATCTTACCTAGAAACTGCCAATAAATTTTTTTCCCAAACTGATTGTCTTGAATTTGGTAACATCGTCACCCCTCAACCAATTTCTGTGGCTCTTACTTCTTATGCCAAAGCCATTTTCCCCAGACTTGGAGCTCAGGATAGAGTTGATTTTCCACAAAGCACATAAACAGAGGAGTAGATTTCTCAAGTAAAAGCAGGGTATAAGAGTTTCCTTATTACCAAAAGATAGAAAGAATGGGCATGAGGGAGGCAATCACAATACAAAATAACACAGGTGAGAGTTCTCAAGAAAGAGGAATTAGACAACAGCAGCAAAAACTATAGAGAGGCCAAGGAACACCCAAATTGAATGTATGTTTAAGGTGGGATGGGGGAGACCTATGAGGAAATTCTTCCTGAAAAACTGCAGTCCTTGAAGGGCATCAAGCCATGTGTGGACTTCAGAAAAGATGTGTGTGTGCACATGTATGCACACATAGGCTTTAGATAGGACACATGGGTGCATTGCACATGTACGCATGCATGAGTTTTAGATAGAATGCGGGTGTGTGTGTGTATACATGCACAGGCTTTAGATAGGACACATGTATGCATGCATAGGCTTTAGACAGGACATATGTATGCATGCAAAGGCATTAGATAGGACACATGTATGCATGCATAGACTTTAGATAGAACACATGTATGCATGCATAGACTTTAGATAGGATGCATGTATGCATGCATAGGCTTTAGATAGGTCACATGTATGCATGCAAAGGCATTAGATAGGACACATGTATGCATGCATAGGCTTTAGACAGGACATATGTATGCATGCAAAGGCATTAGATAGGACACATGTATGCATGCATAGACTTTAGATAGAACACATGTATGCATGCATAGACTTTAGATAGGATGCATGTATGCATGCATAGGCTTTAGATAGGTCACATGTATGCATGCAAAGGCATTAGATAGGACACATGTATGCATGCATAGGCTTTAGATAGGACACATGTATGCATGCAAAGGCATTAGATAGGACACATGTATGCATGCATAGACTTTAGATAGAACACATGTATGCATGCATAGACTTTAGATAGGATGCATGTATGCATGCATAGGCTTTAGATAGGTCACATGTATGCATGCAAAGGCATTAGATAGGACACATGTATGCATGCATAGGCTTTAGACAGGACATATGTATGCATGCAAAGGCATTAGATAGGACACATGTATGCATGCATAGACTTTAGATAGGACACATGTATGCATGCAAAGGCATTAGATAGGATACATGTATGCATGCACAGGCTTTAGATATGACACATGTATACATGCAAAGGCATTAGATAGGACATATGCATGTATGCACAGGCTTTAAACAGGACACATGTATGCACACATAGGCTTTAGATAGGACACATGTATGCACACATGGGCTTTAGACAGGATGTGTATGATACCATGCATGTGTACTAGTGCACACACTCACACCACACACATTGGGAAGGAAGGGTGTCCTGGCAACAGGAGGGTCTTGTGCAGAGATCCGGAGGCAAGTCTGACAGCACAGTCTGATGGGGAAAAGCAGGAATCCAGTGCAAGAACTGGAGGTGGCAGAAGATGAGGAGCCGTGAGCTGGGGCCAAATTCCGGCAGCTCTCAGCAGAGTCCCCCTGAACCTCTTGGACATAGTCCTGAAGGCTATGGAAACTGCTGGAGGGCTCCGAACAGGGGATGGCACAGCCACAGTGAAGTTTAGAAAAATCACCGTGGCCTCACTGCGGGGTGTAGTTAAGGAGCAAGAGAACAGGCGGGAAGAGCAATGGGAAGGTGATGGCAGATGTCTGGGTGGCCTTGCAAAGGTGGTGGGGGCAGGCAACATTTAGAAGAGGACAAAGCGAGATACTAAAGAGGATGAGAGAGCAGGGCTGGGGAGTGATTGATGCAGAGGGTGACAGGGGAGGCACTATGGATGTAAGAACAGGGCTGGACAGCCGCAGCCACCATCCACCAAGAGAAGGCCACCATCTACCAGTAGAAGGCCACTATCCACCAGAAGAAGGCCACCATCCACCAGGAGGCCACCATCCACCAGGAGAAGGCCACCATCCCCTGTGGCCACCATCCATCAGTAGAAGGCCACCATCCACTGTGGCCACCATCCATCAGTAGAAGGCCACCATCCACTGTGGCCACCATCCACCAGGAGAAGGCCACCATCCACTCTGGCCACCATCTACCAGTAGAAGGCCACTATCCACCAGAAGAAGGCCACCATCCACCAGGAGAAGGGCCTGCCGGAACTCTCTTCCCTCCTCCCCTCCCCCTGCCATTCATCCACCTCTGAGGCGCCAGCGATGTCACAATGTACTGCCACAGTCAGGGTGACCACCTATGAACCCCCTGTGAATTGTGAGAAGGAAATTGCAGGTACTTGCATGGGAAATGCTGCAGTACCCAGCTGGCTCCACAGGTGGTGGGGGTGGGGAGCGAGAGCTTAAAAAGGAAGAAAACTGAAGGGGACAGATGATCCTGATGAAATGGAAATTGGCTTTTTATTTTTTAAAAAATACAAGTGAAAGAGAATGCAGCCCCAAAGAGTACCTGGAGCAGAATGGGATCCTGAGTCTTCGCCTCGGAGGTAGCTCCCTTCGTGTCTGGTAATTTTTCTTCTTGAAGGTGAAGGGTTTGCAGTCCCTGTTCCAAGAACTGAAACCTCACGTCCTATTTCTTGTAGACTTTAGCTTTTGTTGAATGGGAGATGCTGGGATCTTTCCCGCAGGAGACCAAACCAAGTCGTCCTCTTGGCTACACTTCCTTGGCCCTGGCTCTAGTTTTGGGGGGAAGAGGAGAGTGCTGAGGAATTGATAGAGTGGAGAACGCACAGGGGGATGCAGGAGGAGGAACGGGGCTCCTCCCAAGGGCCCTTGGAAGAAAAGCCCGGAAGGAAGCCCTGGTGACGCTGCTAATGTTCTGCCCTCCTCAGCATCTGCAGGCCCAGAGCCTGGGCCCTCATCTGACCCCAGGGGAAGAGGAGGAGGAGGTGCTGATGCTGAAGCGGGTTTCCAAGGCCTGCTCAGCCCAAAGAAAGCCACCAATTTGGAAAACGCAAGACCCTCACTGGCCACAGCCCACCCCTGCCTCCGCCCACCCAGGAGGAATTGCCCCACTCGCCTCCCCAGTACACTGTCCCTATCCAACCCCAACCCATGTCCACGGGAAGGCGCCAGGGAAGCTGCAGTCGACGGGATTAGCCATCGAGTGCCCAGGATGGGGCTTTGGCCTTCTCTCTGTCCCAAAAGTAGCAGTTGAGTCCAGAAAGAGCCAAACTAGAGGCCCCAGTCTCTATTTTCAGAAGATGCTCAAGGAAATCTCTTCCTCAAATCTTTAAAAACCTCTCCACCCAATCGCCAGGAAGGCCATGAGGTCAAAAGCAGCCGTTTTGCTCACATCCCGCCCCTCCTTCCCCCTCGCTGAGCACCAAGAATAACTTCCTGCTGGGGATGAGGGTGGGTAAAAAAAGATTTAATTACAGCTTCTGTTTCTGACCTCGCTCCCCCACCCCTGGGAGCTGCCATGTTGCCCTGCCTGGCTGTGGTGTCACCAAGCGGACACTGGCCTGGGGACACCAACCACAGGCCAGAGAGAACCTGGGGGCTGAGGGTGGGTTCCCTGAGCCAGCTCTGATAGTACCAGAAAATCCAGGGTTGGGCTGCCTGCTAAGGCAGGTCTCCTACTACAGCGGAACCAGCGGGAACACCCAGAGCCAGGGCGCAGAGCAGGCTTCCATGGATTGTTTTAAGAACATAGCAGGTCAGGCCGGGCGTGGTGGCTCAAGCCTGTAATCCTAGCACTTTGGGAGGCCGAGACGGGCGGATCACGAGGTCAGGAGATCGAGACCATCCTGGCTAACACAGTGAAACCCCGTCTCTACTAAAAAATACAAAAAACTAGCTGGTCGAGGTGGCCGGCGCCTGTAGTCCCAGCTACTCCAGAAGGCTGAGGCAGGAGAATGGCGGGAACCCGGGAGGCGGAGCCTGCAGTGAGCTGAGATCCGGCCACTGCACTCCAGCCTGGGTGACAGAGTGAGACTCCGTCTCAAAAAAAAAAAAAAAAAAAAAGAACATAGCAGGTCAAGCTCAGTGGCTCAAGCCTATAATCCCGATGCTTTGGGAAGCAGAGGTGGGAGGATTGCTTGAGGTCAGGAGTTCAAGACCAGCCTGGGCAACATAGTAAGTACCCATCAATACCAAAAAAACATTAACCAGGCATGGCAGTGCATGCTTATAATCCCAGCTACCTGGGAGGCTGAGGCAGGAGGATCACTTGAGCCCAGGCATTGGAGACTGCAGAGAGCTATGATCACACCTCTGCACTCCAGCGTGGATGACAGAGCAAGATTTTGCCTCTAATAAATAAACAAACAAACAAACAAAATCACCAACTGGACATAGGGGAAATCACTGGCTTTGGTAAGACCAAGCTGAAGAAAAGAAAGACTCAGGAGAACATTCGGCCCACCAGAGACCACTGAGCAGAAGTAGAGTGAAATTTCCTAAGAGCCTGGAGGGTTCCCTACCCCCGTCATCCTTGAGCTCGCAGCACTGATGTGGAGGAACAGCCACTGCAAGATAGGCCCGAGCCACAAGCTGCATTGTGAACCCAGGTACCCTGGGCTCATGTACTAGCCTGTGGGTATCTGAGGGAACCCCCCGAATTAGACTGCCAAATTCTCCAGTGTGCCCTGGGATATCCTAAAAATTATTTCTATGATTACGAAAAATAAAACACACCTTGTGCACTGCCCCCCCAAAAAATTCTAAGGCAGGATGGAAGATGCTTCTAAAAGACAGGGTAATTTTCTCCCCAGATGTTTCTAGACCAGCACCATCCCCGCTTCCAATTTCCAAATCTCACCCTCAACTCCCACCCCATCACATTCTGACTGGCCAGATTGCTTTTTCTTTTTTAGAGACAGTGTCTTGCTCTGTCACCTAGGCTGGAGTGCAGGGGTACCATTTTGGCTCATTGCAGCCTCAACTCTGCTGGGCTCAAGCAATCCTCCTGCCTCAGCTTCATGAGTAGCTTAGGACTACAGGTGTGCACCACCATGCCTGGCCAATTTTTTTATGTTTTGAAGACATGGGGTTTCCCTATGTTTCCCAGGCTGGTCTTGAACTCCTGGGCTCTAGTGATCCTCCTACCTTGGCCTCCCAAAGTGCTGGAATTACAGGAGTGAGTCACAACGCCCAGTGGTCACTGCTTGTTCACATTTAGTGTTCAACAGCATCAAATAAAACCTTGGCATGCGGCCACCCATCATTGTGAACAACTCTATTCACGCGACTTCTCTGGGCCCTCCACCCCCTTCCCTGATCCGCCCTGCCTCTGCCTTCCAACGGCCACCAAGCAAACATTTGCAAGTCCATCTCTGCAGACCGCTAGTGCTGAGTGATCCTCTTAAACTCTGATAACCAGATGAGGAGGGCCTTTCTTCCCATGAAACCCCTTAAACTCCTCAGAGACCCCTTTTAATCTGGTCATCAGATGTTTTTGAAAACCAGTGCAGAGCCTGGGGAAGGCATCCATGGAGCTATGTGAAAATTATCTCCCTGTTTTGGGACCTTACCCACCAGGATTCCGTTAACTTCCTTTGTTGTCCAAGAATGTGAGTTAGGAATCCCTCCAGGAGACAGGAGGGGTGATTCCAGTGAGGAAGAGAATGAAAGCTTTTAGACATGGTCACTCTGTGCCAAGAACTGCTTTGGAGGCTTACAAGCGCTCACAGGACCATCAAAGGGAGCCGGTGCTGATACCTCTGTTTGTTGACTCGGTGAAAATACTCTATCTCAGGGTTATTGCCATTGAAAACATCTCCTCTATCTGGAATCTTTTCTACACCAAGCATACAATTGCTGCATTCATCTCTTGGGAGGAATCTGTCACCAAATCCATAAGCTGCCTCTGCCAGCAGGCGGGGCAGGATACCAACTTGCCAGACCTCCACCCACTGGGATGAGCCAGGATGGAGTTCCTGTGTTAGTAAAGCCCCAGATGTCTCTCCTACCCTGTGACTGCACCCTCTTCCTCCCTCACCCCTACCCCTCCCCTCTCACCCTCATAATCAACGCAAGAGGAGAGGGGTGGAAGCAGAAATTTTCACCTCCATCAATGTTTGGGGACATTTACATAGACATAGGATGTGCTACTATACCCAAGCAAAGGAAAACTAGGCTGGGTGCACTGGCTCACACCTGTAATCCCAGCACTTTGGGAGGCCAAGGCAGCAAGGCAGGAAAATCCCTTGAGTCCAGGAGTTCAAGACCAGCATGGGTAACAGAGTGAGACCTCACCTCTACAAAAAATTAAAAACTAGCCAGGCATGGTGGTGCACACCTGCAGTCCTAGCTACTCAGGAGGCCGAGGCAGGAGGCCGAGCCCAGGAGTTGGAGGCTACAGTGAGCTATGATTGTGCCATTGCATTCCAGCCTGGGCAACTGAGTGAATGATGCAATCCCAGCACTTTAGGAGGCTGAGGTGAGCGGATCACCTGAGGTCAGGAGTTCAGGACCAGCCTGGCCAACATGGTGAAACCCCATCTCCACTAAAAATATAAAAATTAGCCAGGTGTGGTGGCACTCGCCTGTAATCCCAGCAACTTGGGAGGCTGAGACAGGAGAATTGCTTGAACCTGGGAGGTGGAGATTGCAGTGAGCTGAGACTGCGCCACTGCACTACAGCCAGGGCAACAGAGCAAGACTCAGTCTCTGATAATAATAATAATAGGAAGGAAGGAAGGAAACTCGCCTTGTACCATGCCCTCTATTTGCCAGACATATGCTATGTCACACAATTAATCTGATAGTAACATACTGAGGTTGGTGTTTCATGGAGGAGAAAATTCTCCAAGGTCACAGTGGCAAAAGTGAGACTTGAACCTAAGTCCCACCAGATGATGGCAAGAATGTGGGCAAACCACTAAGATGCTGAGCTTCGGGCCACCTGTCTCCACACTGGGAATCGCAATAGCACCTCACTGACCCACCTCCTAGCCCTGTGCAGAGGGAAGACAATTGCAAATGCAAAGCTAATTCGCAAGTGTCAGTGGGCTGGGAGCACCTGAGAACAGGGAGATCCTCCACTGTACCACAGTGTGCCCAGCACCCAGATCCACAGTGGGGCATTGTCAGCCCTCTACCGAGTATCAGCCCTCTACTGGAGTGGAGTGAAGCCATGCCCACACTGTGTCCCATGGAAAGCAGAGGAGAACTCTTCTCATGGTGTGGATGGAAGGAGTAGGGGCAAGCAAGGCATCCATCACACGGCAGACCACCCTAAGCAGAGATCGAGCACACAGTTCTAGGAGTGGGAAGCAGATAAGGGGTCCCCCAAACCTCATCTTTTGGGTCAACCAAATTCATGGCAGCCTAGTCCAAAGAGCACTGTGGCCCTCTCACAAGAGCTAGGAATTGAACTGAGGCCCACTGCACACCTCGCTTTAATGGGACAGCTGAGCCCAAGCGTTGGTAGTGGGGGCAGGGCAAAGCGGCTGATGGTGGCCTGCTGCCAACTTCAAAGAAACCACATGGCTCCTGACACAGGGGCAGACAAGCAAGGTGTGGTGGTTCTTGCCTGTCATTTCAGCTACTCAGGAGGCTGAGGTGGGAGGACTGCCTGAGCCCAGGAGTTTGAGACCAGCCTGGGCAATACAGCAAGACCCCATCAAAAAAAAAAAAAAAAGAGGGTATGGGGAGGACAGACAAGACCCTGAGACCTGGGTTTGGCTAATCTAAGAGTAAAAAGGGGCCAGGCATGGTGGCTCACACCTGTAATCCCAACACTTTAGGAGGCCAAGGCAGGCAGATCACAAGGTCAAGAGTTTGAGACCAGCTTGGCTAACACGACAAAACCACATCTCTACTAAAAATACAAAAATTAGCCAGGCATGGTGGCAGGCACCTGTAGTCTCAGCTACTCAGGAGGCTGAGGCAGGAGAATCGCTTGAACCCAGGAGGCAGAGGTTGCAGTGAGCTGAGATCACACCATTGCACTCCAGCCTGGACTCTGTCTCAAAAAAAAAAAAAAAAAAGTATTTTAAAAGGATAAAGTGCCCTGGAGATGGAGATAAAACAGAGAATCCCCACGAAACCAAGTCAGCCTTGTCGCCAGGGCACCTCCTGTGTTCTGTCCTGAACAACATTAGCGTCACCTCATGGAAGGCTCCCCTGACTCTTGCTGAGAGAGGTCTTTACAGTCCCAGGGCACCTCATCTGTACCTGTGTCATGACACTAACTGCATTCAATCTTTTGTTGCAAGCATTTACATTCCTATTTCCTCTTCCTCTGGAACTAAGTGCAGGACCAGAGGCTTACTATTCTAGTGTCCTTCTAGGGCAGCTACGACAGTGCCCGGTGCCTGGGGAGTGTTTGACAGATTCAGGTTGAAGTAACAAAGGCAGGGACAGGCAAGGAAGGGAATGAGGGGACCGAGGAAGGTCGGAATGGTCCTGCTGGTCATCAGGACTGGTGGACCCACTGCCGCCTGCCCTACCATCCATCACCCCATCGTCCATCCCCCAGGTTCCAACATGGTCCAGTGGGGTCCCAGACACATTCGGGGGGTGGGCGGCGTTTCAGTCTAGGAGGAGGCCTTTTCCCAGGCCCTGTGGCCTTCCCCACCGGAGGGAAGCGATCTTTCCAGGTGATCCTGCCGGATCGTATCTGCAGAACTACAACTGAGCCGCTCTCTCGGGTGATTTGTGTCTCAAAACCACGCCAAGACTGTAAATCAGGTGGTAGGAAGCTCTGTCTCCTGTTTTCCTGCTCAGCCAGACGGAGACAGAATGTACTGCCACCGGCTCCCAAATCTGGAAAACCAAGTCTGATTTAAGACGAGATGTTTTAGCAGGCATTAGCTCAGGTCAAGGCTGGGGAGCCGGGTCTCTGCCTCTCCCTTCCTGCTCCGAAGCAGAGAGAAACAGCCACCTCCTCCCCAGCTGGGGGCTGAGTGGGTGGAGAACCTGAAAGCCAGGTGCCTAACAAGCCCTGGGGTTCGGTAGCAGCTGCTTAGAGCTCCTCCCTGGGAGGCTCCGGAGGGGAATTTTCCACTGCCCAGTTCAATTTAGCTCAGCTACACCACGGCCTTGACTGTTTACAGTGGGGAGGGCAGGGCGGTGAGGGAGCCCTGTAAGAGTACTCGGTGCAAGAGGGCCGCGGCCCAGCTAGAGGGGTCTGCAGGGGGACAAGGTGTGGCGGAGTGGGCTTCAGGCGCAGGTTTTGCTTGTTTTCACCACGCCCCAGGTCTAGCTTACGGCCTGCAACCTGGGATGTTGGGGCTGCGCAGAGGCGATCTGGGTGGGGACCAGGCCCCCTTTTGGGTAGGGAGGGGAGGAGCAGGGCCCTGGCTGCGGGGAGTTGGGAGAGAAGCCAAGGCGTCTCCCCGCTCCCTGTGTTCCTGCCTTTCTCAGGATGTCTGAGATGCCCAGCGTGGGTGAGTGCACCCTCCCTCCCTGGCTCTGCTCCTCCCCCTCCCCGGAACCGCCACCCCCTCAGCCCTTAGCTGCCGATGCCCTCGGGGTTCTGTTTTCATTCCAGGCTGTGGATCCGGTCGTGGGAAGCAGGTAGGAAACCATGATTCTGGGGGTTAAATGAAGAAATATATTTAGTGCGCACAGAAATTTAGAAATTTAGAAAGCCAAATATTGGGTTAGCCGCCAGGAATGGAGAGGGAAAAAACCCAAAGCAAACAGCAGAGGAAAGAAATTCCTACCAGACAAGGTTCTTATTCATTCTCCCAACCCCAGGTGCAGGGGCCTGCAGGGGAGAGACCCGCTGAACTTAAGACTCTGATCAAACCCCAAACTCGGATCCTAGGCTGCCCAATGGGCCGGCTGTCCATATCTGGATTGGCAATGGCACCCCAGAGCTCACTAAGTTGACCCCAAAGCCCTTTGGGAGCCAGGGGTGGGGGTGGGGAAGGAATAACAAAGTAGAATGTTCCTGGTTTGACCTGGAAAAATCACTTTAACCTCCCTGGGCCTCATCTACGGAATGTAAGGGTTGGATTATGATTTCACAGGTCATAGCATCCTACTATTCTGTTTCTGCCTAAAGTAAGAATGAGTGTGAGGAATAAGAATGAGTGTGAGGAAGACCACAGAAGTGGGACCCACCTGTTTCTGAGGCCTAGGGAGATGCAGTGATAGATTTCAGCTTATTCCCCATTCTTGGGTTTCTGTACCTTGACCCTCCATAGAGTAAACTTCTAGGTTCTGAGCTGACTCCTCGGAAACCCTAGACTCCAGGGACGCGCTTCTAGCGCCTGCTCAGACTGCTACTCAGTTAACAGCCTGGCCCAGAAAGATTGCAACACCCAGCCTGGCTCCCAGGCAAGCTAAACAGGGCTTGATGATGGGAAGAGGTTAAGTGGTACATGGAGAGAAAGAAGGATCAGAAGGCGGAAACATCATAGACCTCCTGGGATGCCTTCTGCAGGATCACACAGAAGGCAAAATTTGTCCTCCTGACTCCAAGATGCCAAGACACATTTGTGTTGAGCCACTGAATTATCTACCCCTTCGGTAGATGTGGTTGGGGAAGAGCTGCAGTAAGAGGCTGGGTCCCAAGTAATGAAGGACCTTTTGAAGCAGAAGGCGTTAGGGTGGGGGCAAAGGACTGAACTCTGACCAACCAGAAGAAAGGAAAAACTGGAATTCCTTTCCCCTAGGTCTGCCTCTCTTTCTCAGGGTCTCTATTTACTTCTTATGCACTTGACTCTCTGCTTCCCTCTCCCTTTCCTTTCCACAAAGGAGCCCAAGCTTCAGGTGGATCTGGCAGCCCCGCACCTTGTGGGCAGGAAATCTGAGCACAGGCATTTCCTGTACGCTGACAAATGCCCACTGCAAACAGCCCCGGCCTGAAGGTGGCCCTGTCTCCTAGTTATGTCCCTCGCCATCCTTATCTCCCCAGGCTCCAGCCCTCACCAGCAGGGACTCAACAAACATTCATCTGTTAGATGAGTCATGGGACCAGAAGCTTGGGAGAAGACGTGCAGAGCCAACCACTGACAAAACTGGCAAATGAAATATATGCCTAGAAACCTGCTCCATCCCCGGCATTCCTTGAGTCCTGTGAATTGTACCACCTTTCACAGTTTTCAGAAACTAAAAGTCATCCTTGACATCCGTCTAATCAGTCACCTCTTATTTATATCCCAGATTCATTCTTTTTTTTCTTTTTCTTTTTGAGACAGAGTTTTGCTCTTGTTGCCCAGGCTGGAGTGCAATGGCTCTATCTCAGCTCCCCGCAACCTCCGCCTCCCAGGTTCAAGCGATTCTCCTGCCTCAGCTTTCCTAAGTAGCTGGGATTACAGGCATGTGCCACCACGCCTGGCTAATTTTGTATTTTTAGTACAGATAGGGTTTCTCCATGTTGGTCAGGCTGGTCTCAAACTCCCAACTTCAGGTGATCCACCCACCTTGGCCTCCCAAAGTGCTGGGATTACAGTTGTGAGCCATCACACCCGGCAAATTCATTCTTATAATCTTGCCACCCCCACAACTACTGCCCTCATGGACCCTGGGCATGCCTCACCCGAATTACAGAAATTCCCTCCCAGCTGGTAAACGTGCTTGTGTGTGGCTCTCCTTCATTCCATCCTCCCTGGTTTAGCCAGAGAAATAATTCTAAAATGTACACATCCCAAAGCATCTCATTTTCCTGCATGCAGTGTCTCATCATCCGTTCACTAACTGGAGGACAACATCTGAATTTATTAGTGAGCATACAAAGGCTTTTCATCCGCTGAACCCAGCCCATCTGCTACCATTTTCCTGGTCTCCCGTCAGAACTAGTGACCGTCCCTTAAACAGGTTCTGCTGGACTTCCAGTCAAGATGGAGCGGTGAGTTCTCTATTCCAACCACAAAGCAGTAGTAAATAAAACATTCTCGCATATAACCCAACACACACAGTTAGGCTCAAAAACAAGGCAAGATTTCTGTGAACCAGAAGCAAGAACAGAGCCCAAAATCACTAAATGGTGCTGTGACCGACATGCTGCTGGGCTCTGAGTCCCAAGAGTTTGTTAGAGAAGCCAGGAGCGCAGTTACCTTAAAAAGGGCAGTGACTAAGATGAACACCAGGGGCCTTCTGGGGCCAAGAATGTTCTTTTGTGCTCTGGGGTTTATTACACAGGAGCATTCACTTTGCGAAAACTCATCGAGGTGCCCCTTTACGATTCATGCGCGTTTCTGTATGTCTGTCATATTTCAATAGAAATGTTTACTTGAAAAACGTTGTCCTGAGAGAAAGGCGAGAGGAAGACCCTGCTTTTAGATGCTGGAGACCAGGGTAGGGTGAGGTAAGGTGGGGTGGAAATAGAGCACAGCCTCAAAGTGAGGACCCGTGCCAAGCCACCCACAGCTCCTCATCTGGATTGGCATCATTCTGGCACAGAAGAAGGAACCATGAAACAACACGTAAGAGCTGGCAATGGAACAGCGGCTTAGGAAAATGGGTGGAGGCGACCACAAAACTATAAACTGCGCATTCAGGAAGAGGAGAAAAAAAGACAAAAACAAAACAAATCAAAGGGGGAAAACCGGCCCTAGAAATGGATCTGCAAATCAAAATTCCAAAACACATTTTAATAATGAAAAAGTCTAATGCTAAGAAAGACAGTAAAATCAATAAACAACATGAATTCATTCCAGTTGACATCAGTTTTATAGAGCAGAAGTCGTAAAATCTATCAGTTTTATAGAGTAGTAGTAAAATCTATCAGTTTTATAGAAGATAGGTTTTGCAGTATACATGAATTTACATTTCTGAAAGAAATCATAAAAACATATTAAAAATAGCAATAAATATTAGATGAAAATAGCAATGGAACAAGAAGAAATGGGAATAAAAAAGATTAGGAAAAGCCCAGGCACGATGACTCACGCCTGTAATCCCAGCACTTTGGGAGGCCAAGTCGGGTGGATCACCTGAGGTCAGGAGTTCGCGACCACCCTGGTCAACATGGTGAAATCCTGTCTCTACTGAAAATACAAAATTAGCCAGATGTGGTGGTGCATGCCTGTAATTCCAGCTACTCAGGAGGCTGAAGCAGCCGAGAATTGTTGAACGTGGGAGGCAGAAGGTTGCAGGTGAGCCGCAGACACACCACTGCCCACTCCAGCCTGGGCTGACAGAGTGAGACGCTGCTCAAAAACAAACAACAACAAAAAAAAAAAAAAAGAAAAGAACAAACTGGGAAATCTTAGACACAAAAAATAGCCATGAATTTTTTTTTTTTTTTTTTTTTTTTTTTTTTTTTTGGAGGGGAGGTCTCGCCCTCTGGCTCGGCCCGGACTGCGAGTGCAGTGGGGCCGGATCTCAGCCTCACTGCAAGCTCGCTCGCGGTTTACGCATTCTCCTGCCTCAGCCTCCCGAGTACTGGGACTAACAGGCACTCGCCACCTCGGCCCGGCTAGTTTTTGTATTTATGGTAGAGACGGGTTTCACCGTGTTAGCCAGGATGGGTCTCGATCTCCTGACCTCGTGATCCGCCCGTCCTGGCCTCCCAAAGTGCTGGGATTACAGGCTTGAGCCACCGCGCCCGGCCGCCATTGAATTTTTTAAGCCTCAGTATTCAGGTTAAACTCTAGACTGAGTGAGGTCAGAGAAAAGATGATGAAATGGGGATAGTATGGAAAATTTATCCAAAATGAAGTACAAAGAGGCAAAGAAGGAAAAATATGAAAGACAAGTTAAGACATAAGTAGATTAAGGGACTCTAGCCTAAGAGAGATCTAGAAGAGGAGAGTAGAGAAGCTGGCTTTATGTATTTATTTTTATTTTTTGTTTCTGTTTCTATTAGCATCTTGCTACCCTCTTCTAAACTTTGTACCAGAGATTTGGAAGGGAGATTGGAGATGAGTCATTTTCTTCCTCCAGCAGAGGCAGTGGGTGTCTAGACTCGGTCAGACATAGTTTATAGAGAGTCTGGCTAAACTCCATTCCCCTGCCACCCATGAACCCCAGGGATGCAGGATAAGTGTGATACCAGCAGAGATTTCCTCCAGTTCTCTGACATCTATTAATAGATGATAGCAGCAACTTCTAGACTCTCTGGACCATAGCTACAGTGGTCAATCGGAAAGTTACATGCATCCCCTGATTTTCTTTTTTTGTTGTTAGCACCCAATTCCCTATATTCAACCCCTTTCTGCTTGAAATACCTAGATTAGTTTCTATGTTCTTTACTGATGAAGGCATAATGGCTGTATTTGAAGATATACCACCCTTCCACATAAAATAGACCCAAAAAATAAAGAGTTGTAAAACAGGAGGAAAAGATCACAACAAGTTCAGGAGACCCAACATTCAAATAGAGTTCTAGAAACAGAACTTGGGGAGAAACTGAGGGAAGGAATTCAGCAAAAAAAAATTCAAAAAGTGTTCCCAGAAAAAAAGGACAGGAATTTGTCAATTAAAAGAGTCCACCTAGTACACAGCACTAAGGATGAAAATGGATCCATGACAAAGCACATCATAATGAAATTTCAGAACATTAGGGATAAAAAGAAGATCCTATAAGCATCCAGAGATGGGGACAAACAGTTGTATACTCAGTTATCAAGAATCAGAATTCATTCAGACCACTCAAAAGCAAAAATAGAATCTGGAAAATAATGAAGCAATGCCCTTGAAATTCTAAAGGAAAAATTATTTCTAACATAAAATTTCACACTCAAAGTTGCAATCACACGTAAAGATAGAGAAAAAATATTTTTTACACATGTACAAATAATTTTTGTGATGTATTTCCTTAGTATCTTCTCTCAGGAAGCGACTGAAGGATGTGTTTTACCAAAAATAAGAAAGCAAAAAGAGGAAGCTATGGAATACAAAATCAAACCTGGAAAGAGAGAAAGAATCCCTAGGACGATGATGAAAGGGGACACCAAGGTAAGAGCTGTGTAATGAGTGTGGAAGGCACCCAGTCCGGATTGCAGCAGATCAGAATGCTCCAGGAAAGATTCCCTCAAGAAGATAAAAGTGATAAACCGGCCAGGCGCGGTGGCTCATGCCTGTAATCCTAGCACTTTGGGAGGCCGAAGCGGGCGGATCACCTGAGGTCGGGAGTTCCAGACCAGCCTGGCCAACATGGTGAAACCCTGTCTCTACTAAAAATACAAAAATTAGCTGGGTGTGGTGGCACGCACCTGTAGTCCCAGCTACTCGGGAAGCTGAGGCAGGACAATCTGTTGAACCCAGGAGGCAGAGGTTACAGTGAGCCGACATGGCACCACTGCACTCCAGCCTGGGGGATAGAGTGAGACACCGTTTCAAAAAAAAAAAAAACAAGTGATAAACTACTTAATGTTTGGATGCACTGAAAGAAGGTTTATACATGGCCATGCACGGTGGCTCACACCTGTAATCCCAGCACTTTGAGAGGCTGAGGCGGGCACATAACCTGAGATCAGGAGTTCAAGACCAGTCTGGGCAACATGGTAAAACCCCATGTCTACCAAATATACAAAAATTAGCCAGGTGTGGTGGTGCACAGCTGTAGTCCCAGCTACTCAGGAGATTGAGGTGGGAGAATCACTTGAACCTGGGAAGCGGAGGTTGCAGTGAGCCAAGATCGTGCCACTACACTCCAGCCTGGGTGATTAAAAAAAAAGATTTATATAACTTGGACTAAATTAGTAGTAAGATATAGAAAATGAAGCAAATGAAAAAGGAAGACAATCATGAACTCCAGGGAAAATAAAAAGTTGTGCAGAAAAGGAAAAATAATCACAGTGTTACAATAGTCATAGTAATATAAATATTTGATATTGATCTCATCAAAATTATAGTACTGAAGGGATTAAGGGACAAAATAGTGTATGTGTAGTGGTGGAGAAGGGGGTGGAAGAGAGCCAAAGCTTTATTGTCCATAGAGAGAAGACCGTAAGTAAAAGCTATAGTTGAAAAATGAATATAAGCATATTATTTTGAGAGAACGAGGTAAACACCAAAAAAAAAAACTAGCTGAAAGAGTTGAAGAAGGAGGGGGGAGGATCAGTTGAGCCCAGGAGCTCTCAGTTGCCGTGCACTATGATCACAACTGCGAGTAGCCACAGCACTCCAGCCTGGGCGACATGGCAAAACTCCGTCTCAATCAATCAATCAATGAGCTGAAAAAGGTTGCCTCTGAAGAAAGGGAAATGTGAGGCAAGGAGTAGGGAATTGCTGTTTTTCATAATAAGTCTTATAAACCAGTTTAACTCTTTATGTGTATGTGTGATTTCATATAAAGATAAAGCTAAAAAAAAAAATCAGAACTTAATGAAACAAAAAACAAACAGTAGAAAGGATAATGTAAAATGCTGGTCCTTGGGGGAAAATTAATAAACCAGATAAATCTCTAGCAAGCCTGATGAATGAAAAAAAAGAAAAGAAAAGAAAGAAAGGAGGCTGGGCACCATAGCTCACGCCTGTAATCCCAGTACTTTGGGAGGCTGAGGCGGGCAGATCACCAGAGGTCAGGAGTTCGAGAACAGCCTGGCCAACATGGTGAAACCCCGCCTCTACTAAAAATACAAAAATTACCTGGGCATGGTGGCGCATGCCTATAGTCCCAGCTACTCAGGAGGCTGAGGCAGGAAAATCACTTGAACCTGGGGGCAGAGGTTGCAATGAGCCGAGATAACGCCACTGCACTCCAGCCTGGGCAACAGAGGGAGACTCGTCTCAAAAAAAAAAAAAAAAAAAAAAATGCACTAACAATATCAGGAATAAAAAATTACTGTTCCCACCTACACAGAAAATTTGAAAATTTTTGTGAAAAGCTTTATGTATTAAATACTTCAGATAAAATGGATAATTTTCTAGGCATAAATAGCCAAAACAATGCAAAAATAAATGGAAAGCCTAACTAAACCAATTACTATCAAACTTTTTGAACTGGTAATCAAAAGTCTCTTCCCTTAATGCTGGGCGCAGTGGTTCAAACCTGTAATCTCAGCACTCTGGGAGGCCAAGGCAAGTGGATCACCTGAGGTCAGGAGTTCCAGACCAGCCTGGCCAACATGGTGAAACCCTATCTCTACTAAAAACACAAAAATTAGCTGGGCATGGTGGCGGGCACCTGTAATCCTAGCTATTCAGGTGGCTGAGGCAGGAGAATCACTTGAACCTGGGAGGCAGAGGTTGTGGTGAGCTGAGATCGTGCTGCTGCACTCCAGCCAAAGCAAGACTCCGACTCAAAAAAAAAAAAAAAAAGAAAAGGCTCTTGCCTTAAATGATATCTGTCCCAGATGGTTTTAGAAACTCATTTTCTTAAACCACTAAGGCACAAATAAACTGTTTGTTTGTTTGTTTGTTTGTTTGTTTGTTTTGAGATGGAGTCTCCTTTTGTCACCCAGGCTGGAGTACAGTGGCACAATCTTGGCTCACTGCAACCTCCACCTCCCAAATTCAAGCTATTCTCCTGTCTCAGCCTACTGAGTAGCTGGGATTACAGGCACACACCACCATGCCCGGCAATTTTTGTATTTTTAGTAGAGACGGGGTTTCACCATATTGGTCAGGCTGGTCTCAAACTCCTGACCTCAGGTGATCCGCCCGCCTTGGCTTCCCAAAGTGCTGGGATTACAGGTGTGAGCCACTGCACCCAGCCACAAATAAACTCTTAAAAAAAAGTTTTCTGTTCCTGTGCCATTTGTCCTCCTAAATTCTTCTTCTGGTAAGATTTTCTGTAGAGCACAGGATAGCCCAGTTATGGCCTGCATCTTCCAACCTTCCTTGCAACTGAGGTGTGTCTGACTAAATGCTCACCTTTGATGATGAGCAAATGTGGTGCCATTTCTCCATTACTTGCTATGGAGAAATGGCGATTCCTAGGGTTGCTGTAACAAAGTATCACAAACTGGAGGATCAAACAACAGAAATGTATTCCCAGGCCGGGCGCGGTGGCTCAAGCCTGTAATCCCAGCACTTTGGGAGGCCGAGACGGGTGGATCACGAGGTCAGGAGATCGAGACCATCCTGGCTAACACGGTGAAACCCCGTCTCTACTAAAAAATACAAAAAAAAACTAGCCGGGCGACGAGGCGGGCGCCTGTAGTCCCAACTACTCGGGAGGCTGAGACAGGAGAATGGCGTGAACCCAGGAGGCGGAGCTTGCAGTGAGCTGAGAGCCGGCCACTGCACTCCAGCCTTGGTGGCAGAGCAAGACTCCGTCTCAAAAAAAAAAAAAAAAAAAAAAAAAATTGAAAACCAC
>NW_016813109.1:260839-263462 GCF_001698545.2 Rhinopithecus bieti | reverse complement strand
AAAAAAAAAAAAAAAAAAAAAAAAAAAAAAAGAAATGTATTCCCTCACAGTTCTGGAGGCTGGAAGTCCAAGATCGAGGTGTCAGTAGGGTTGGTTCCTTCTGAGGATTGTGAGGGGAAGTCTGTTCCACCCTGCAATCTGTGGCATTCCTTGGTGTCTCTCTACCTTCATGTTCACATGGTGTTTTCCCTCAGGTATGTCCAAATTCCCCCACCCCTCTTTTTTTTTTTTATTTTGAGATGGGGTCTCACTCTGTCACCCAGGCTGGAGTGCAGTAGTACCATCATGGTTCACTGCAGCTTCAACTTCTCAGGCTAAAGTGATTCTCCCACCTCAGCCTCCCAAGTAGCTGGGACCTACAGGCGTGTGCCACCACACCCAGCTAATTTTTTTTTTTTTTAATTTTTATTGTTAATAAAGATGGGATCTTGTTCTGTTGCCCAGGCTGGTCTCCAACTTCTGGCCACAAGTGATCCTCCCTCCTCGGCCTAGGAAAGTGCTGGGATTATAGGTGTGAGCCACTGTGCCTGGCCCAAATTTCCTCTTTTTATAAGGACACCAGTCACATTGGATTAGTGGCCCACCCTACTCCAATATCACTTTAAAGTAACCAATTATATCTGTAATGAACCTATTTTCAAATAAGGTCACATTCTGAGTTACTGGGAGTTAAAACTTGAATGTATGAATCAAGGGGACAACATTTGCTTCAAAGGAAATTGCTCACCCTCCTCTTTCCTATCCTCCCTTTCCTGAGGGTTGCACACATACAGAGCTGAACCTGTGTTGCCGTGTAGATGAAGACAAACACCTTTAGGAGATGGCACAGAAATGAAACAGGAAACCCTCAGGTCTCCAAATGACTATACCGAGCAGAATTGCCCCATCAGCCTGGACCATTCATTTCTAGAGTATGAGCAAGAAGTACACTTCCATCTTATTTAAACAACCATATTTGAGTGTTTTTGGTGGTGGTGGTGGTGTTGTTATAGGAGCTTAGCTTTTACCCTAAGAAATACAGCTACTCAACTCACTTCATTAGGATCTTAACTATAATATCAAAACTTCATAAGCACTGAATAAAAAATACAGTAGAGCAATATCATTTATGATCATAGATGCAGAGCTTCCAAATGAAATACTAGCATATTAAATTCAAGGAAAGATATATATACCATGACCTAGTTGTGTTTAATTTCTGGAATTCAAAAATGGAATGTTAAACATAAGAAAATCTATTAAATTATACTACTTTAACAAATTAAAGGAGAAAAAATCCACTTAACACAATGGATGAAGAAAAAATATTTGCTAAAACTCAATACAGTTGAACACGTAGACATGGAGTATATAGTTAATGTGAAGGAATTATTTTTAAATGTGTTTAGGTTTGATGATGGTACTATGGTTGTTTTTCTTTTTTCAATAATTCTTATCTACAGATGCAGCTGGGCACAGTGGCTCACGCCTGTAATCCCAGCACTTTGGGAGGCTGAGGTGGATGGATCACCTGAGGTCAGGAGTTCGAAACCAGCCTGGTCAACATGGTGAAACCTCAACTCTACTAAAAATACAAAAATTAGCCGGGCGCGGTGCCACATGCCTGTAATCCCAGCTTCTAGGGAAACTGAGGCAGGAGAATCGCTTGAGCACAGAAGGTGGAGATTGCAGTGACCAAGATCGCACCACTGCACTCCAGCTTGGGTGACAGAGCAAGACTTCATCAAAAAAAAAAAAAAAAAAAAATGCAATTGAGCTGGGCACAGTGGCTCATGCCTGTAATCTCAGCACTTTGGAAAGCCAACACAAGACGATTGCTTGAGGCCAGGAGTTCGTGACCAGACTGGGCAATATAGTGAGACCCTGTTTCTACAAAAAATGAAAAAGCTGGGCGTAGTGACATGTGCCTGTAGTCCCAGCTACTCAGGAGGATACATACGCACACACACACACACACACACACACACATATATATACACACACACACACACGAGATAACTTATAAAAATTTAAAGATGGCCGGGCGCGGTGGCTCAAGCCTGTAATCCCAGCACTTTGGGAGGCCGAGACGGGCGGAACAAGAGTACAGGAGATCGAGACCATCCTGGCTAACACGGTGAAACCCCGTCTCTACTAAAAAAAAATACAAAAAACTAGCCGGGCGCGGTGGTGGGCGCCTGTAGTCCCAACTACTCGAGAGGCTGAGGCAGGAGAATGGCGTAAACCTGGGAGGCGGAGCTTGTAGTGAGCTGAGATCCAGCCACTGCACTCCAGCCCGGGCAATAGAGCGAGACTCCGTCTCAAAAAAAAAAAAAAAAATTTAAAAAAAAAATTGGCCAGGCACGGGGGGGCCCCCCTGTAATCCCAGCACTTTGGGAGGCCAAGGTGGATGGATCACGAGGTCAGGAGATCGCGACCATCCTGGCTAAAATGGTGAAACCCTGTCTCTATTAAAAATACAAAAAATTAGCCGGGTGTGGTGGCAGGCACCTGCAGTCCCAGCTGCTTGGGAGGCTGAGGCAGGAGAATGGCCTGAACCCGGGAGGCAGAGCTTTCAGTGAGCTAAGATCATGCCGCTGCACTCCAGCCTGGGCGACAGAGCAAGACTGCCTCTCAAAAAAAA
>NW_016813109.1:248608-259284 GCF_001698545.2 Rhinopithecus bieti | reverse complement strand
AAAAAAAAAAAAAAAAAAAAAAAAAAAAGACACTATATCAGGCCAGGTGCGGTGACTCATGCCTGTTACCACAGCACTTTGGGAGGTGGAGGTGGGCAGATCACCTGAAGTCAGGAGTTCGAGATCAGCCCGGCCAACAGGATGAAACCCCATCTCTAAAATACAAAAATTAGCTGGGCGTGGTGGTGCGCACCTGTGGTCTCAGCTACTCAGAAGGCTGAGGCAGGAGAATCACTTGAACCCGGGAGGTGGAGGTTGCAGTGAGCCAAGATCATGTCACTGTACTGCAGCCTGGGTGATGGAGCAAGACTCTGTCTCAAAAAAAAAAATTTAAAAAAACCATATCAAGAAAATAAAAATACAGCCTATAGACTGGGGAAACAGAGCTAGATATATGTTTATAAATCATATATCTAGTATTCAGGATATATAAAGAACTCTTAAAACTCAACAATAGTTTGGGTACAGTGGCTTATGTCTATAATCACAACGGTTTGGGAAGCCAAGGCAGGAGGATCACTTGAGCCCAGGAGTTTCAGACCAGCCTGGGCAACATAGGGAGATCCTGTCTCTACAAAATTTTAAATTAAAAAATAAAATAAACCTCCACAGCAAAAACAAATAATCTCATTCGAAATTGGGCAAGAGAGGCCAGGCATGGTGGCTCACACCTATAATCCCAACATTTTGGGAGGCCAAGGCAGGTGAATCACTTGAACCTAGGACTTTGGACCGGCCTGGGCAACACGGTGAAACCCTGTCTCTAAAAAAAAAATACAAAAAAAATTAGCCAGGCATGGTGGCATGCTGCCTGTAGTCCCAGCTACTCAGGAGGCTGAGGTGGGAGGATCACCTGAGCCTGGGAAGGTCAAGGATGCAGTGAGCCGTGATTGTGTCACTACACTCCAGCCTGGGCAACAGAGCCAAACCCTGTCTCAAAAAAAAAAAAGGCAAAAGACTTGAACAGACATTTCTCTAAGGAAGATATACAAATGACCAATAAGCACATGAAAAGATGCTCAAAATCGTTAGTTATTAGGAAAATGCAAATTTAAAAAACAATAAAATGCCACTTCACACCCATTAGGATGGCTATAATCAAAAAACAAAACAAAAAATACTAAGGGCTGATAAGGATGTAGAGAAATGGAAACCATCATACATTGTTGGTGAGAACGTGGGATGGTGCAGCTACTACAGAAAACAGTTTGGCAGTTCCTCAAAAAGTTAAACATAGGATGTTTGAAAATTTAAAACGTACATATGACCTAGCAATTCAACCCCAGGTATACAACCAAGAGAATTGAAAACAGGTGTTCTAACAAAAACTTGTACAGGATTGCTCATAGCAGCATTATTTATAATAGCCAAAAGGAAGAAACTACTCAAATGTCCATCAACTGATGAATGGATAAACCAAATATGTTATATTTCTACAATGGAATATTATTCAATCATAAAAAATGAAATGTTGATAAATGCCAAAATGGACGAACCTTTAAAACATGCTAAGTGGCTAGGCAGGATGGCTCATGTCTGTAATTCCCGCATGTTAGGAGGCAGAGGTGGGTGGGTCACTTGAGCCTGGGAGGTTGAGGCTGCAGAGAGCTGAGATCATGCCACCGCACTCTAGCCTGGGTGACAGAGCAGACCCTGTGTCAAAAAAGAAAGAAAAGAAAAAACAGAAGAGAAGAGAAAAAAGACAGGAGAGGAGAGAAGCCAAGGGGAGGGGAGGGGAATGGAGCGGGGGAGGGGAGGGGAAGGGAGGGAAGGAGAGGAGAGAAAGGAGAGAAAAGAGGAGAGGAGAGAAAAGGGGAGGGGAGGGGAGGGAAGGGGAAGGGAAGGGGAAGGGAGAGGAACATGCTGGCCAGGCGCAGGGGCTCATGCCTGTAATCCCAGCACTTTGGGAGGCCGAGGTGGGCGGATTGCCTGAGCTCAGGAGTTCGAGACCAGCCTGGGCAACACGGTGAAACCCTATCTCTACTAAAATACAAAAAATGAGTCGGGCATGGCGACGTATACCTGTAGTCCCAGCTACTCAGGAGGCTGAGGCAGGAGAATTGCTTGAACCTGGGAGGTGGAGGCTGCAGTGACCTGAGATTGCGCCACTGCACTCCAATCTGGGTGGCAGAGCTACACTCCCAAAAAAGAGAAAAGAAAAGAACATGTTAAGTGAAAGACGCCAGACAAAAAAGGCAACACATTAACACATTGTATGATTCCATTTAATGAAATATCCAGAATAAACAAATCCATAGAAATGAAGAGCAGCTGAGGGGTTGCTGGGACTGGGGAAAGGCGAGAAATCAGGAATGACTGCTTCATGGGTACAGAGTTTCCAGGTGATGAAAATCTTCTAGAATTAGATAATAGTGATGGTTGCACAACATTATGAAAATACCAAAAGCCACTGAACTGTACACTTTTAAATGGTTAAAACAGTGAATTACATATTATGTGACAATTTTTTAAAGAATTCTGGCGGGCTGCGCTGGCTCACGCCTGTAATCCTAGCACTTTGGGAGGCCGAGACGGGCGGATCACGAGGTCAGGAGATGGAGACCATCCTGGCTAACACGGTGAAACCCTGTCTCTACTAAAAATACAAAAAAAATTAGCCGGGCATAGTGGCGGGCGCCTGTAGTCCCAGCTACTCAGAGGCTGAGGCAGGAGAATGGCGTGAACCCGGGAGGCGGAGCTTGCAGTGAGCAGAGATCGCGCCACTGCACTCCAGCCTGGGCGACACAGGAGACTCAGTCCCCCCCCCCAAAAAAGAAATTCTATATCCAGTGAAAATATTCTTCAAGAATGAGAGGGAAATAAAGGCGTTCTCAAGTGAAAAATCAAGAGAATTTGTCATTAGCAGACCTGTTGTAAAATAAATACTAAAGAAAATTCTTCAAACGGAAGAAAGAGGATACCTGAAAGAAATTTAGAACATCAAGAATGAAGACAAAGAAACAAAAATGGTAAAAATCTGGTTAAATATAGTAGACTATTTTTATCTTAAATTCTTTAAAATATGTATATGTTGGGGCTCAGAAAACAATACCTCAGAAGTATGGCGCTTTGGTATGCTGAACACTTTGAACTAACATAGAAAGGACTTAGAAGCTACCTCAGAATTAAGGCTTTTCTGGCCTGGTCTCTCTGCCTAGAGACTTCTAGAGACTTCTAGAGTCTCCATCCCCCTAGAGACTTCCCCTAGAATTTCCTTATCTGACTAAGGAAACTGCTTTCCAAAAGAAATGCAATTGTCTTAAGATCCCCTTCCTAGGAATCTCATCAAATAATCAGAAAAGATTAACCGCTGGAGAAGAATCGAGACTAAAGTCAGATGACTCTTCAGCTAGTCCTCTGAGGCAGCGCCAAGAGATAACCTGGGAAGCTTTATCTACCAAGTTAAGGTTCACCCCTCACCTTCCAGTAACTTGCTGGCATCATTTAGTTTCCTAGGAGAATCATTTACAAGATAATGTCTGAGCCTCCTGGGCCCATTCATTTCCCCTAAAAATTATTAACAACGCCTACATTTACCCCATCTCCCTCTTCCCTGTGAAGAGGATATATAAGCCTCAATCATCTGGCCCTTCTTTGGGTCTCTTATATAATATTGCTCCCATGTTTTTGTATGTTAATAAATTTATATGCCTTTTTCTCCTATTAATCTGTGTATTGTCAGTCATTTTAGCAAATCTTTATTTTATTTTATTATTATTATTATTTTTTGATATGGAGTCTCGCTTTGTCGCCCAGGCTGGAATGCAGTGGGGCGATCTCAGCTCACTGCAACCGCCGCCTCCCGGGTTCAAGAGATCCTCCTGTCTCAGCCTCCTAAGTAGTTGGGATTACAGTTGCATGTCACCACACTCGGCTAATTTTTTTGTATTTTAGTAGACAGGGTTTCCCTGTGTTGCTCAGGCTGGTGTCGAACTCCTGAGCTCAGGCAATCCCCTCACCTCAGCCTCCCAAAGTGCTTGGATTACAGGCGTGAGCCACTGCGCCCGGACTTTAGCAAATCTTTAGAGAGAACAAAAGGGAAGCTTTCCCTCTGCCCCTACATATGACAATTGAAAGCAAAAATTGTACCATGAGACCTTGAAAGCACAGGCAACCAAAGCAAAAATGGACAAGTGGGATCACATCAAGCTAAAAAGTTTCTGCACAGCAAAGGAAACAGTGAAGAGCAAAGGAAACTAAGTAAAGAAGCAACCCACAGAATGAGAGAAAATATTTGCAAACTACCCATTCTGAAAAACAATTAATAACCAGAATATATAAGGAGCTCAAACAACTCTGCTGGAGAAAAACAATCCAATTTTAGAATGAGCTAAAGATATGAATAGACACTTCTCAAATGTATGGCCAACAGGCATAAGAAAAAATGCTCAACATCACTAATCATCAGAGAATTGCAAATCAAAACTACAATGAGATATCATCTCACCCCAGTTAAAATGGCTTTTATCCAAAAGACAGGCAATAATGAATGCTGGCAAGGACATGGAGAGAGGGGAACGCTCCTACGCTGTTGGTAGAAATGTAAACTAGTACAGCCACCCTGGAGAATAGTATGGAGGCTCCTCAAAAACCTGAAAGTAGAGCTACCATATGATTCAGCAATCTTATTGTTGAGTATCTATCCAAAAGACACGAAGCCAGTATATTGAAGAGATACCTGCACTCCCATGGTTATTGCACCACTACTCACAATAGCCAAGATATGGAAGCAAATTAAATGTCCACCAACAGATGAATAGATAAAGAAAATGTGGGCTGGGCATGGTGGCTCATGCCTGTAATCCCAGCACTTTGGGAGGCTAAGGAGGGAGGATCACTTGAGGTCAGGAGTTTGACACCAGCTGGCCAATATGGTGAAACCCCATCTCTACTAAAAATACAAAAATTAGCTGGGAGTGGTGGCACGTGCCTGTAATCCCAGCTACTCAGGAGGCTGAGGCAGGAGAATCGCTTTAACCTTGAAGGCGGAGGTTGCAGTAAACCAAGATCATGCCACAGCACTCCAACCTGGGCAACAGAGAAAGAAACTATGGCACATATATACGACTGAATATTATTCAGTAATAAACAGTGAAATCTTAGGCCGGGCGCGGTGGCTCACGTCTGTAATCCCAGCACTTTGGGAGGCCGAGGTGGATGGATCACGAGGTCAGGAGTTCAAGACCAGCCTGGCCAAGATGGTGAAACCCTATCTCTACTAAAAATAGAAAAATTAGCTGGGCGTGGCAGCAGGTGCCTGTAATCCCAGCTACTCAGGAGACTGAGGCAGGAGAATCACTTGACCTGGGAGGCGGAGGTTGCAGTGAGCCGAGATTGTACCACTGCACTCCAGTCTGGGAGACAGAGCAAGACTCTGTCTCCAAAAAAAAAAAAAAAAAAAAAAGAAATCTTGTCATTTTCAACAACATGGATGAAACTGGAAGACAATATGTTAAGTGAAATAAGCCAGGCACAGAAAGACAAATACCACATGTTCTCCTATATGAGAGGTTGAAAAAAGAAAAAAAAAAATGAACAAATGGAGATAGAGGATGAAAGGATAATGGGAAATGGAAGATAAAGCAGAGATGGTTAATGGGTACAAAAATACAGTTGGATAGAATGAATAAGATCAAGTATCTGGTAGCACAATAGGGTGACTCTAGTTAACAATAATTTATTGTATATTCTTAAAAAACTAAAAAAGTGAAATTGGAAAGTTTCTAACAAAAAGAAATGATAAAATCTTGAGAGGATGGATACCCCATTTACCCTGATTTGATCATTATATGTAGCCTGTATGAAAACGTTACATGTAGGCTGGGCACAGTGGTTCATGCCTGTAATCTCAGCACCTTAGGAGGCCAAGGCAGGGGGATCACTTTAGGCCAGGAGTTCAAGACCTGCCTGGACAACATAGTGACACACTGTCTCTACAAAAAATGTTAAAGCTTAGCCAGCCTGGTATGATAGTGTGAGCCTGTTGTCCCAGGTACTTGGAAGGCTGAGGCAGGAGGATCACTGAAGCCCAGAAGTTTAAGGCTGCAGTCAGCTGTGATCATGCCACTGTACTTCAGCCTGGGCAACAGAGCAAGACCCTATCTCTACAAAAAAAAAAAAAGTACTACATAAATATATACAACTACTAAGTACCTATAATAATTAAAAATAAAATTTAAAAAATTATATCATGGCCAAGCGCAGTGGCTCACACCTTTATTCCCAGAACTTTGGGAGGCTAAGAATCACTTGAGCCTAGGAGTTTGAGACAAGCGTGGGCAACATAGTGAGACCGTCTCTACAAAAAAAAATTTTTTAATTAGCTGGGTTTGGTGGTGCATACCTGTTAAATCCCAGCTACTTGGAAGGCTGAGGTGGGAGGATCACTTTAGCCTCAAAGGTAGAGGGTACAGTGAGTCATGACTACACCACTGCACTCCAGCCTGGATGGCAGAGCAAGATCCTGTCTCAAAAAAAAAAAAAAAAATTGTCTCATGGTTTAAAGAGTTTTTGATGTATGTAGATATAATATAGTTAACAACTACAAGCAGAAAGGGGGAGGGTAAAGAAACCCATGTGGTGGTAAGGTTCCTGCATTTCACCTGGGGTGGTAAAATATGAATTCTAAGTAGACTGTGAAATATTAGGTATATATATCATAATATTATGGAACAACCTATTTAAAAAAAATTTTTTTTTGAGACAGGATCTCACTTTGGCGCCCAAGCTGGGGTGCAGTGGCATGATCTCAGCTCACTGCAATGTCTGCCTCCTGAGGTCAAGCAATTCTCATACCTCAGCCTCCTGAGTAGCTGGGACTACAGGCGCGTGCTACCAGGCCTGGCTAATTCTTGGTTTTTTTTTTTTTTTTTTTTTTTTTTTTGTTTTTTTTTTGAGATGGAGTCAGCTTATTGCAACCTCAGACTCCTGGGTTCAAGCAATTCTCCTGCCTCGACCTGAGGCAGGAGATTACAGTATTTGGGATTACAGGGACACGCCACCCTGCCTGGCTAATTTTTTTTGTATTTTTAGTAAAGACAGAGTTTCACCGTGTTGGTCAGGCTGGTCTCGAACTCCTGACCTCGTGATCTGTCCGCCTCAGGCTCCCAAAGTGCTGGGATTACAGGCGTGAGCCACCACGCCCAGCCTAATTTTTGTATTTTTTGGTAGAGACAGGGATTTGCTGTGTTGGCCCGGCTGGTCTCAAACTCCTGGCTTCAAGCCATCCACCCACCTTGGCCTTCCAAAGTGCTGGGATTACAGGTGTGAGCCACCACACCCAGCCAAAAAAAAAAAAAATTTAAACTATACAATGGAAGATGTAGTTAAAACTCAACAGATAGCCACATGTGGTGACTCATACCTGTAATCCCAGCACTTTGGTAGGCCAGGGAGGGTGGGTCGTTTGAGCCCAGGAATTCAAGACCAGCCTGGGCAACATGGTGAAACCCCATCTCTACTAAAAATACTAAAAATTAACCAAGTGTAGTGGTGTGGGCCTGTAGTCCCAGCTACTCGGTAGGCTGAGGTGGGTGAATCACCTGAGCCCGGGAAGTGGAGGCTGTGGTGAGCTTTGATCACACCACTGCACTCCAGCCTGGGCAATGGGAGTAAGACTGTCTCAAAAGAGAAAAAACAAAACAAAACAAAACAAAAAAAACAGATAAATTAAAATGAAATACAAAAAATAATAATAATAATAATCCAAAAGAAGGTAAGAAAGAGGAAATAGGAATTTAAAAAACAGAACAAACATAAAATAAATACTAAAAAGGGAGACCTAATTTCAAACATATTGGTACTTACATGAAATAAAGTGATCCAAAAGAGAGAGTCAGATTGGATTGGATTTCTTTTCTTTTTTGACAGAATTTCACTCTTGTTGCCCAGGCTGGAGTGCAATGATGCAATCTCTGCTCACCACAACCTCCGCCTCCCAGATTCAAATGATTTTCCTGCCTCAGCCTCCCGAGTAGCTGGGATTACAGGCGTGCGCCACCATGCCTGGCTAATTTTTGTATTTTTAGTAGAGACGAGGTTTCTCCACGTTGGTCAGGCTGATCTTGAACTCCCGACCTCAGGTGATCTGCCTGCCTTGGTCTCCCAAAGTGCTGGAACTACAGGCGTGAGCCACTACACCTGGCCCAGATTGGATTTTAAAGCAAATAAAAACAGACCCAACTATTTACCATCTACAATTTTATAATACAAGTAGGTTAAAAATCAAACAATGGGAAAAGATATACCATGCAAGCACTAATCAAAAGAAAGTTGGAGTGCCTATATTAATATTAGACAAAAGAGACTTCAGAGCAAAGATAATTTCCAGAGATAAAGAGAGGCAATACATAATAATAAAAGAGTCAGCCCAGTGGGCCCCGGTGGCTCATGCCTGTAATCCCAGCACTTTGGGAGGCCAAAGTGGGCAGATCACTTGAGGTCAGGAGTTCGAGACCAGTCTGGCCAAATGGTGAAACCTCGTCTCTACTAAAAATACAAAAATTAGCCAGGCGAGGTGGTGCATGTGGGTAATCCCAGCTACTCGGGAGGCTGAGGCAGAAGAATTGCTCGAACCCAGGAAGTGGAGGTTGCAGTGAGCTGAAGTCGCACCACTGCACTCCAGCCTGGGCAACAGCGTGAGAGTCTGTCTCAAAAAAATAAGCAAGTAAAATAAAAATAAAAAATAAAAGAGTCAGCCAGGTGTGGTGGCTCATACCTGTAATCCCAGCACTTTGGGATGCCTATGCCGGTGGATGAACTGAGGTCAGGAGTTTGAGACCAGCCTGGCCAACATGGCGAAACCCCATCTCTACTAAAAATACAAAAATTAGTCAGGTGTGGTGGCAGGCACCTGTAATCCCAGCTACTCGGGAGGCTGAGGCATGAACCTGGGGGCAGAGGTTGCAGTGAGCTGAGATCGTGCCACTGCACTACAGCCTAGGTGACAGAGTGAGACTCTGTCTCCAAAAAAAAACAAAGTCCATTCCCCAAGAAGACATAACAATTTTAGATGTGTACGCACCTAACAAAAGAGCTTCAAAATACACACAGCAAAAGCTGATAGAATTGAAAGAACTAGACAAGTCCACAGTTAGAGATTTCAACACTCCTTCTCAGTAACAGGACAAGCCAACATAAAATCAGCAAATATAAAGAATTGAACTATTTCCTCTACCAACTGGATTCAACTGACATTTACAGAACATTACACCCACCCAACAAGAACAGAATATACATTCTTCTGAAATGCACATGGAACATTCAGTATGATAGATTATATCCAAGGTCATAAAACAAATCTTAATAAGTGCAATAGCCTTGAAATCATACAAAGTATGTTCTCAGATCATAATAAAATTAAATTAGCAATCAATAACAAAAGATAACTGAAAATCCCAAACACTTGGAAATTAAACAACATAATAATCTATATTTCAAAAGAAAATTTCAAGGGGAATTAGAAAATACTTTGAAGTGAATGAAAAATATAATATAAAATTTGTGGGATGCAGTTAAGGCAGTGCGTACAGGGAAATACATATTATTAAATGCTTATCTTAAAAGAAAAAATCTTCAATCAATATTATAAGCTTCCACATTAAGAAACTAGAAAAACAGGCCGGGCGCGGTGGCTCAAGCCTGTAATACCAGCACTTTGGGAGGCCGAGACGGGCGGATCACGAGGTCAGGAGATCGAGACCATCCTGGCTAACGTGGTGAAACCCCGTCTCTACTAAAAAATACAAAAAACTAGCCGGGCGAGGTGGCGGGCGCCTGTAGTCCCAGCTACTCGGGAGGCTGAGGCAGGAGAATGGCATAAACCCGGGAGGCAGAGCTTGCAGTGAGCTGAGATCCGGCCACTGCACTCCAGCCTGGGCGACAGAGCGAGACTCCGTCTCAAAAAAAAAAAAAAAAAAAAAAAAAAGACACTAGAAAAACAAAACCAATATAAACTCAAAAAAATCAGAAGGAAAGAATAAAGATAAGAGTGAAACCAATAAAATTAAAAAAAAACAATGAAGAATATCAATAAAACCAAAACTACTTCTTTGAAAACATCCATAAAATTGAGAATCCTCTAGCCATATTAACCAAAACAGTGGGGAGAGGGAAACATGTTACCTGTATCTGGAACAAAAGAGAAGACATCACTGCAGACACTGCAGACATTTAAAGAATAATACGAGAATACTACAAACAGTCTACACAAATACAAATTTGATGACTTACATAAAATGAACCAATTTCTTGAAAACTATAAAGCCAAAAAATTGAATTCATTTTTAATGAATGGTTAAAATATTCTGATCATTTCTTGGGGTAATAGAATTGTTCTGCATCCTGCTTCCTACAGTGGTGACATGAATCTAGACGTGCTAAAACTCAGAACTAGGCTGAGCACGGTGGTTCACACCTGTAATCCCAGCACTTTGGGAGGCTGAGACAGGTGGACTGCCTGAAGTCAGGAGTTCGAGACCAGCCTTGTAAAAACCTCGTCTCTACTAAAAATACAAAAATTAGCCGGCTTGGGGGCATGCACCTGTAATCCCAGCTACTCAGGAGTCTGAGGTAGGAGAATCCCTTGAACCCGGAAGGCCGAGGTTGCAGTGAGCCGAGATCGTGCACTCCAGCCTGGGTGACAAGAGCGAAATTCCATCTCAAAAAAAAAAAAAAAA
>NW_016813109.1:224899-248217 GCF_001698545.2 Rhinopithecus bieti | reverse complement strand
AAAAAAAAAAAAAAAAAAAAAAAAAAAAAAATTTTAAATAACTCAGAGCTATACATATCCCCTCCTTTAAAAGTCAATTTTACTGTTAATTTTAAAATTTATAAAATCAATTAAGAAAAGGCCAAATCAATCAAATGGACACAAGTAAATAGGACATTTTCAGAAGAAACAAACAAAAACTGTAACAATATTCAACTATCCTAGTAATCAGGAAATGCAATTAAAATAACAATAAGAAATTATTTCAGACCCAAGCATTAACAACAGCAAGTCTTGGGAACATGTAGATTAATAGGACTTTCACACACTACTGGTAGAAGTACAACTAGTCAACCCCTTTGGAGTGGACGTTAACAAGATGAAGCTGAAAATGGGCCTCCCCTTCACCGCAGCAATGCCCCTTCTAAAACTTCTCTTAGGAGACTGGACATCGTGTCTCATACTTGTCATCTCAGAGCTGTGGGAAGCCAAGGCAGGAGGATACCTTGAGACCAGACTGGGCAAGAGAGTAAGACCCCATCTCTACAAAAAGTATTAATAAAAAAAAATAGGCAGAAGTGGTGGTGTGTGCCTGTAGTCCCACCTACTTAGGAGCTTGAGCCCAAAAGTTTGAGGCTGCAGTGAGCTACAATCATGATACTGCACTCAAGCCTGGGCAACAGAGCAAGACCCTATCTCAAAAAAAGAAGAAATTCTCCTAGGAGTGCAAAAAAGGATGTGCTCAAGAAAGTTCATTGCAGCATTGTCTGTAATAGCAAAATATTTTCAAAAGCTAGGAAATTCAAACATGGTATATTATTCATAGAATGGAATACTATATAGTAGTATTTTAAAGATACATAATACAATTTATGATATGATATTGTATTTTATTTTATTTTATTTATTTTTGAGACAACCTCACTCTGTCACCCAGGCTGGAATGCAGTGGTGCGATCTCAGCTCATTGCAACCTCTGCCTCCCAGGTTCAAGAGATTCTCAGCCACCTGAGTAGCTGAGATTACAGGCACCCGCCACCATGCCCGGCTAAGTTTTGTATTTTCGGTGGTGACAGGATTTCCTCATGTTGGCCAGGCTGGTCTCTAACTCCTGGCCTCAAGTGATCCACCCACCTCAGACTCCGAAAATGCTGGGATTACAGGCGCGAGCCACTGCACCCAGCCTGACATGGTATTTCAAATAAATGAACTTAAAATCATGTGGAATTAACAAAGATAAAATTTCAAAAATATAATGTTGAATGTAAAGCAACCTGTAAAAATGACACTATTTATACAAGTTTGAAAACATGCAAAAGACTATTACATATCGTTAGACATCTACAAATGCTTTAATAATATAAATACATGCCTGAAAAAGAGAAACCCGAATTCAGTCTTTGTCTCAGGGTGCAGTACACAAGGGGATTTCCATCATATATTTTTTTCGTAACTTCTTTTCGTTTTAAGAAAAATTAAGTAAGCAAGGCAAAATACTGGAATTTAGTGGAGATGAACGGTGGATTTATGGACCTTCATGATGTTATTCTTTGCGTTCTTCTTGGTATTTTAAATATTTCATAGTCAAAATAATATTTGCCTCTGTATACAAAAAATATATAATAGTGGTTAAAAGCACTAACCATGAGCTCTGGAGCTGGAAAGCCTGGGTTTTTCTCCCATTTCTACTGCTCACTATCTGCGGGCTTCAGCAAATTACCTAACTTCTCTGAGCCTGGTTGCTTTTCTGTAAAATAAGGATAGCAGTAGCACTTTCCTTATATTTTTATGAAGATTATATGAGTTAAAATGCAAGATGTTTAGTATTATATAATGTTGGGCACATAGCAAATACAAGTTTTAGGAATTTTTCTTAATTTTTTTGTTTGTTTGTTTTTTGAGATACAGTCTCTCTCTCTGTCACCCAGGCTGGAGTGGAGCTCACTGCGGCCTGGACCTCCTGGGCTCAAGCAATCCTCCCACCTCAGCCTCTGAGTAGCTGGGACCACAGGAGCCCACCATCACACCCAGCTAATTTTTTAATTTTTTGTAGAAAGGAGTCTCACTATGTTGCCTGGGCTGGCCTGGAACTTCCGGCCTCAAGCGATCCTCCCACCTCAACCTCCCACAGTGCTGGGATTACAGGCATGAGCTACTTACTGCACCCGACCCTTTTAAAAATCATTATTACTTCTCATCCTTGGAAACTCTGCTGTCAAGTCTGCGGTGGCTTCCCCAACACTGTCCCCATGTCTAGTTGGGCACCCCATCCTGAGTTTTTACCCTTGCTCAAGTGGGTAGCTTTCTTTTTTCTTTTTTTTTTTTTGATACAGTCTTGCTCTGTCATCCAGGCTGGAGTACAGGGGTGTGATCTCGGCTCACCGCAACCTCCGTCTCCCAGATTAAGTGATTCTCCTACCTCAGCCTCCCGAGTAGCTGGGATCATAGGCATCCGCCATGCCCGGCTAATTTTTTTTGTATTTTTAGTAGAAACGGGGTTTCACCATGTTGGTCAGACTGGTCTCAAATTCCTGACCTCAGGTAATCCACCCCCTTCAGCCTCCCGAAGTGCTGGGATTACAGGTGTGAGCCGCTGCACCGATCCTTGACTATACTATTATCTTATTTACCTTTGTATTCCAAATGTCTGGCAATGGTAGGAATATGAGTCATTATTAACAAACAAACAAATGAACAGGTGACTATCCCTTCTTACCCCAATAAACCTACCTGTGTTCTTTCTCTCCTTCATCCTTCCTCTTCCCAAGGGCCCGGTACTCTAATTGACTGGCTTAAGTACCTCTAGTCATGGAAGATATACTTAGCAACACTCTTCTTGTATAATAAAAGAAACCCTTCTGTAGAAGTCACTCTTGAAACAAAAGAAAGAGTCGTTAGGGGTGGAATCTTACATCCTAAGGCACCCCCACCCCCACCCCCCGCAGCTATTCTCTCTCTCTGCTTAGTGCGGGACCATCTCAACAAATGAGAAACACTGGAAGATAACGTGGGAACAGAGCTCTCAGGGAAAACACTGCGAGTGTTCTCTTGAAAAGTTGTGTGTGAGACACATTTTTAAAAACACAAATCATATTCTGAATGAGTAAAAGAATGTTTTTAATTTACTGGAGAAACTGGCTTGTTAAATCCTATTGTGAATTCTTTCTTAAAACCGAAGTAAGGAATTCTTTTGTTAAGTAAATATCAAGCCCTTCCCTGCCAAAGATCTTTTGAAATCTTTGCTGAAATGATGCTGATGTTTTCTGTGTTTATATGTCAAATGCCTGGAGCTTAATCGTTAATGGGTAAATAAGAGACACCGCTAGGTCCTTGCCAAGAGAGGCCCAATGGCTGAGGTTGGGAGAACAACGGCTCTGCAAGACTCCCCCAGAGAGAGAAGAGGGGAGAGGATAGTTAGGGAAAGAGTGGCTCTATTCTCTTGTAGATGCAGCTCTTGGAGGAGTCAAGGAAGAGACCAGCCTGAGGAATGAGAACGCAGGCGCGTGTGCTGGAGTGGACCTGAGTCTGAACGAAGGTATCAGGCACATCTTTGGCTTTGCTTCATTTCTCCTTCTTGCCAGTAGATCAGGAATTCCTGCTGCTTTCAAGAAAACCATCAGTAGCATATGGTGCTATTGGAATCACTGCCCACCAGTGGGCAGAAGAAAGCTGGGGTCACAGGCTAATTTCCCCAGGCAGGTGGCCTGGGTTGAATTCCACGCCCGCCACTGTACGCTAATCTGCCCCACTTGAGGCATGTTATTTAACCTCTGTCCTTGGAGTCCTATGCAGCAAAATGGGGATCAGAGTGCCTACCCCATAAAGGGTTTTCTGAAAATTAATTAATATTGTAGAAAAATGCTTAGAACCGTGTCTGATGTACATGCTATGTATGTTAAATATTTAACTGACAGTTAAGGCCAGGCACATTGGCAAAGTAACCTTAAATCCAAAAACAGCAGACCAACTGTAAGGAAAGAGCTAACTGGAAATTTTTGTAAGTCTGTTTGCTGAGGAAGCCTTTTCCAGATTTTTTTTTTTTTTTTTTTTTTTTTTTTTGAAACAGAGTCTCGCTCTGTCGCCCAGGCTAGAGGCCAGTGGTGCAATCTTGGCTCACTGCACCTCTGCCTCCTGGGTTCAAGCGATTCTACTGCCTCAACTTCCTGAGTAGCTGGGATAACAGGCACATGCCACCACACTGGGCTAATTTTTGTATTTTCAGTAGAGACGGGGTTTTACCATGTTGGTCAGCCTGGTCTCGAACTCCTGACCTCAGGTGATCCACCCACCTCAGCCTCCCAAAGTGCTGGGATTACAGGCATAAGCCACTGTGCCTGGTGCCTTTTCCAGATTTGAAGTTGTAGGGAGAGCTGAGGATACTCACAGGGCAAGGGCTTGAGGTAGAGAGACGAAGACTCGGGTCTGCTAAAGCAAGGTCATTCCCTCTGGATTCTAGTTCTTCAGATGGATAGAATGAGGTCAAAGATAAAGCTCTCACCCAAGTAGGAGGGAAAAAATGCTCTCAAGGATTGCCAGACTAAAAGTTTCAGAGTTGAAAAGGGCATTTCAAGCTATAAGCAGCCAGCCAAGAGCGAGGCACAGGGTGTCTCAGTTCTTGGCATTGCTGGGCCAGCATCTATACTTAGGGAAAATCCACATGGAAGGACCCCTTCTCCTCTCTCCAGGAAAACACTCAGCTCAATGACAGCTGGGTCCAAAGCAGGGGCCTAGCAAGTACTTGTCTGGGCCTCTGGTGCAGGAGTCAAAGGAGGTCCTGAACCAGCCTTGGGATTCCAGCAGGGACTTTACCTCATGTTCAGGAGGGGAATCTTCAGGTCTCCCTCAAAGACCCTCTGTGGGTAGCGCCTCCACCATCTCCTTGCTGCTGTTCAAATTCTCACTTTTTTGTGTGCCACTTTTAATTTGTCAAGGCACTGTCACATCTGCTAGCTCACCTGATCCGCGCCACCACATCTTCAGAGGATACGGAAAAGTGCTATTAGGACATCTGACAGTCAAGGAAGCAGAGACTCAAATGGTTAATGTCAAGCCCAGGACCACAGAGCTACTAGCAGAGACTTACGCCTGTGCCTCTGACCCTGGCCTGGGCTCTTCACATCACACTCTGCCACACGCCCTCTCCTGTGTGAGGGCTCCCCCAGGAAAAGAGGAAAGACAGGAGTTATTCTAGGCAAAGTAACCTTAAATCTGAAAGCAGAAGATGAATTGTAAGGAAGTGCACCTCCAGGACGTGTTCCCCTATCTTCCCATCAGACCTCAGCCAGCAGCCATGGACACAGGCCTCTCTTTCCACTGTGCTGCTTCCCCACCCTGCTTCCCATTCTGGGGTAGGTCCCTCCCAGCCCATTATGGCTGGGATGTGCAGCATCTTTTTTCTCTGCTTCTCCAGAACCAGCTGGTTCTGCTCAACTCCCAGAGATGATTTTCTAAGAACCCCAACACTTCTATCTGCCTGGGCCGCCAGAAAGAGAAAGGGCACCCCCAGAGACACTGAAGACTCAGAGACTCCAGAAGCCGCCAGCACTTTCTATCATGTGACTGGCTCTGGGTGCTCCTTGTCTTGTGAAAGGGGCTGGCTCAAATGGCACAGATATTGAAGATCTTCCTGAAGAAGACAGGAAGAGATGCTCAGGTCAGGGAGCGAATGAGACCCTCTAAGGAAAGGACTCCTCCCAGCTGAGGAGTTGATTAGACGCAGCCTCGGAGTTGGCAGGAGCCTTAGAGACTGCCTGAGGCAGTCCAGAAAGCTGGCTGAGGAGCTTGGGAGCAAGAGACTAAAACCAGCCAAGTTTGGGACAGCAGGGAAGGAAAGGGTTGAGCAGTGAACAGAAAGACAAAGAACAGGCAGTTCCAAAGAGCCAAGAATGCAAATCATTTGCAGACGCCGCTGGTGAGAGCCTCCACCAAGGCTGCTGTGGGGGTGCCTGACGCTGTGGGCACAGCCACTTCTACACGTCATGGTGAGCGTGAGCCCATGTGTGTGAGCGTCCCCGCTGAGTCATCCCATGTGTGTAATGATTGTGTCAGTTGTGAGTCACCAACTGTGTGTCAGTCGGGGCGGGGTGTGTGTGTGCTCAGTGCACAAGCACGTGAGGGCTGCCTGTGCCCAGAGTGACAGTGGAATGTGAATGAGAGCCAGAGAACCCGAGGAGCTCAGAGCACTCCCAGGGGGAAGCTGTGTTTAAAGGGCACCACGCTTCATTCACACCGTACATCACACACCACATTTCTGAACACGTTCCAGAGAAAGCCATCTGTGCCTGCTTCCTGCTGAAACCCCCTATGGAGCAGCAGTGCTGAATTCTTCAGGCTCATGAGGTTGTTATCAGAGTCAGATATGGCCACAATCTTAGAATCCTGCATTTCAAGCCCTTCATTTTGCAGAGGGAGGAACTGTGGCAGATAAAACTGACACAATGGTCTCAGAGTCACAGAGCTAGCTGGTAGAAAAGCCAGGTGGGGACCCAGGTGTCTGTCCAGACTTCCCTGCCCAGGACTCGGTATGTCAGCACAGAGTGGGTCCTTTTTCCTCTTTTCAGCAGGGATGTGATGACATCACTTCTTTTAACTAAAATGCACCCAGATCCTCCCATGAAATGAAACCCTGATGTCGCGTCCTAAAGGCTGGATTTGATGAATAGCCCAAAAGGCAAAGTTGGGGCATCTCTGGCCAGACGGTTCTAGACCAAGAGTCATTTGACCTATTTTCCTAGAGCCTTGCCCCACCCAGGTCAGGAGGAGTCCACAGGGAGACCCATTCTTAGGTCTCTAGGTCCAAAATTGGCCAGGCACTTTGGCAGCCTTGATGCTGTGTGATTCAGAAGCTGCTTATGAGATGTTTGCGGATGTCTCATGCAGGACTCCTGACTCGTCATCCTGCCACCTTCCTGGTGGCCATTTCACAGCTCAATTTCTCCTGCCCCACAACAATGAAAAAATAAATGAAAGTATGGGATTTATTTTAGCAGTTTTCAAATTGAGTATCTCAAAGGGTTTAATAGGTAAAGAGCCTAACCCTATTAACTAGTAAGTTGAGGTTTGGGGATTATCTATCAGTTTCAATTACCCATTCCATTCATTCTTCTCAGATGGCTCAGAGTTGACCTGAACTTCAAAGGGATCACTTCAACCACTGGATTTATTGTTCTTATTTCATATTAATTAAGTAGTTACTATATACACAGCACTGTTGAGGCCATTCAATAGGCACAGACACTGCCCTGTATCCCTGGAGAGCAGAGATTTATTATCTCATTTATCGGAACTTCAAAGCCCTTTCACTCCAATTACAGCTTGTCACTGACCATGGAGGCGGCGAGGTGCTCAGGTCACATGAGGCAGGGAGAAAGGGAGGGGCAGAGAAATCACTGCTCCAGGCTAGATCTGGAGTGAGGCTGGTCTTACATTTGGGCCCAGGTTCTACATTCATAAACTGGTGTTTTTCCCAACAGGGCTCTGCTAAAAACATATCCTGGAAAGGGAGGTAAAAGAATGCCTTCTCGGTCAGACTCAGTGGCTCACGCCTGTAATCCCAACACTTTGGGAGGCCGAGGGGAGTGGATCACCTGAGATCAGGAGTTCGAGACCAGCCTGACCAACATGGTGAAACCCCATCTCTACTAAAAATACAAAAATTAGTCAAGTGTGATGGTGCACACACCTGTAATCCCAGCTACTCAGGAGGCCAAGGCAGGAGAATCGCTTGAACCTGGGAGGTGGAAATTGCAGTGAGCTGAGATCGCACCACTGCACTCCAGCCTGATTTTTTGAGACTCCATCTCAAAAAAAAAAAAAAAAGATGCCTTCTCGTGTGGCAGACTGACAGACAGATTAAGGGTTGATATAGTAAGTGTCCTTCATATGTGACACATGGGCCAAAAGCGTAGAATCACCAAATGTTTCCTTGAATATAAAAAAATATATTTGCAAGGGTATTTATGTCAGCATTATGTGTAATTGCAAAAAGCTATAAAGGACCTGAAAAATCCATTGATAGGAGATCAGTTAAATAAACCAATCATGGTACAACCATACAATGGAAGACAAACAACTATGAAGAAGGAGTTAGATCTATCTACATTGACCCAAAAAGAGGCATGGGATTATTAGGTTTAAAAAAAGGAAAAGAGGCCGGGCACAGGGGGTCACTCCTATAATCCCTGCAAAGGCAGGAGGATCACTTGAGCCCAGGAGGTCGAGGTCAAGGCTGCAGTGAGCTATGATTGTGTCACTGCACTCTAGCCTGGGTGACAGAGCCAGACAAAAGAAAGAGAGAGAGAAAAGAAAGAAGGAAGGAAGGAAGGAAGGAAGGAAGGAAGAAAGGAAGGAAGGAAGAAAGGAAGGAAGGAAGGAAGGGAGGGAAAGAAAGAAAAGAGAGGAAGGAAGGAAGGAAAGAAGGAAGGGGAAAGAGCAAGGAACAGAATATGATGTTATTTTGCATTAAAAAATTAAAAGGGGCATCCTATAAGCAAATATGTATGTTTATATATTTGCATATGTAAAAAAGAAAATAGGAAAATGTATAAAAGTGTAAAAATGTGGGAAAAAGTGTAGTATATAAAAAATGTAGGCCGGGCGCGGTGGCTCAAGCCTGTAATCCCAGCACTTTGGGAGGCCGAGACGGGCGGATCACGAGGTCAGGAGATAGAGACCATCCTGGCTAACACGGTGAAACCCCGTCTCTACTAAAAAAATACAAAAAAACTAGCCGGGTGAGGTGGCGGGCGCCTGTAGTCTCAGCTACTCCGGTGGCTGAGGCAGGAGAATGGCGTGAACCCGGGAGGCGGAGCTTGCAGTGAGCTGAGATCCGGCCACTGCACTCCAGTCCGGGCGACAGAGCGAGACTCCGCCTCAAAAAAAAAAAAAAAAAAAAGTAGAGGGATACACATGAAACTGGTTATAATGTTTACTTCAGAGGGTGGGGTTAAAATGGTTAACAAAATTAATATTTTGTATACTCTACATGTTTTGACTTATCCATATAAGTTTTTGTAACCTATATGGATAAGGCAAAACATATTTAAGGTTTATACATACAAACTACACTTTATAAAGTTTATATTTATAAATATAAACTTACATTAAATATATTAATAAACATAAACATATTTATAACCTAAGAATAAAATGTATTACAAAAATAAAGAATAGACAAAATGGGCTTGCAGATGCTGCCTGGCCACACTCATCCTTGGCGCTTGCCCCCATGGAGGACTCACCTACTGTGACACTCAGAGAGCTGGCAGCCATCACTCAAGAAATCAGGACACATTTGGCCTCTGCTACAGCATCAGGGAACAAAACAAGGACTAAGGCTGTCAGTTCTCAAGAAAAATACTGATGTGCATAAACATATGTGACATAAATTTATTCAGTGACTTTGAGATATCTTACTCTAAACAGATAAAATTAATTAAAACTAGTGCAAATTTCTGGCAACAGTAATTCAACTCCCCATTATTTATTGAGGACATTGAAAATTGGAACACATCACAGATCCTTAAGTCATTCTCTGAATCAGGAGGAGAAAAGGGGAAGGTAGAGAGCACTCAATATTTGTGCCAGGCACTGGGCTGAGTGCTGCACCTACATTATCCCACCTGATGCTTGCAATAAGCCTGCAAGGTAGGAGTAGAAGGAACACACACACACACACACGCTCACACACATGATCACACACACACTCATACACTCACACTCAAGCATGCACTAGACAATACAGAACAAAACAAGCATTGGCAACTAATAGAAGTATTGTGCTGGCTAAGCACAGTGGCTCACGTCGATAATCCCGGAGCTTTAGGCTAGGAGTTTGAGACCCAGCCTGGGCAACATAGCAAGACACCATCTCTACAAAACATTTTTTAAATAAAAATCTTTTATTTTTCTTCAGATGGAGTCTCGCTCTGTCACCCAGGCTGGAGCCCAGTGGTGCGATCTCAGCTCACTGCAGCCTCCACCTCCCAGGCTCAAGTGATTCTCATGCCTCAATCTCCCAAGTAGCTGAGATTAGAGGTGTGAGGCACCACACCCAGCTAATCACATATTTTTAGTAGAGACGGGGTTTTGCCATGTTGGCCAGGCTAGTCTCAAACTCCTGACCTCAAGTGATCTGCCCGCCTTGGCCTCCCAAAGTGCTGGGATTACAGGCGTGAGCCACCACACCTGACTTAAATAAAAATCATTTTTAAAAAGAGGTACAGTGCCTCAGGGCTTAAGGAAGCAATACCCCTATGGCTATATGGTAAGCAGCAGGCAAGCCTACTGATCAGACCAGGGTAGTAGTAATTCCAGAGTTCTTTGCACACTTAGCCAGGAGACTGGCTAGCTCAGCACTGCCTGGGTTCACTTTATCCTTTTTACAGCTCTAAAGCTCTGAGAGGCGGGACCTAAGCCTAAAAGGAAGTGAAATGAGGCAGGACTCTCTTCATTGCAAGTGACTGAAAACTAGCTCAATCCAGCAAGGCAGCAAATTATTTGGCTCTCATAACTAAAAATGTCCATGAGTAGATGGCTTCTGGCTCAGTGGGATCAGGGGTCAGCTAATATCAACCAAAACTCATTCTGTCCCTTCATTTCTTCTGCATTGGCTCCATTTTTTAAGCAGGCTCTTTTGAGAGAGCAGCAAAGATGGCCCCAGAAATTTCATGTTACTTGCTGCCTTGCAAGTAGCTATTCCAATGAAAAGAAAGCACCTCATTCCCAGCAGTTTCAGCAAAAGTGCAGGGATGACTATGATGGGCCTAGCTTGGGTCACATGCCCATTTCTGAGTTAACTACCATGCTGATCTGATTGCCTATGGAGGGTCAGGCCTTCCCAAATCACATGGACTAGAAATGGGGTAGTGATCCTCCCCACCCAAAAAAAAAACGGAAGGATAGTGGCAAAGGAATATAGGAGGGATATTGGACAAGCAGACCACAGATGACCTTCACAATGTCACATAGAATCCTACCAATAAGAGGACAAGGATGGTAACTCACATCTGTAATCCCCACAACTCAGGAAGCTAAGGAAAGAGAATTACTTGAGGCTAAGAGTTCGAGACCAGCCTGGGCAACATAGTGAGACTTCATCTCAATTAAAAATTAGCTGGGGGCGGTGGTGGACTCCTATAGTCCCAAGTACTTGGGAGGCTGGGGTGGGGAGATCACTTGAGGCTAGGATGTCGAGGCTGCAGCGAGCTATGATTGCACCGCTGTACTCCACCCTGGGCAATAATAGGCCAAGACAAGAAAGAGAGAAAGAAAGAAAGAAAGAAAGAAAGAGAGAGAGAGAGAGAGAGACAGAGAGAGAGAGAGAGAGAGAGAGAGAGAGAGAAAGAGAAAGAGAAAGAGAAAGAGAAAGAGAAAGAGAAAGAGAAAAGAAAGAGAAAGAGAAAAAGAAAAGAGAGGAAGGAAGGAAAGAAGGAGAGAAGGGAGGGAGGGAGGGAGGGAAACCCACCAACAAACTGTAAACTGTGAGAATGTGAGAAGGTGGTAGGCATTAGTTTTTTTGTTTGTTTGGTGTTGGTTTTTGGTTTTTGTTTGAGACGAGTCTCGCTCTGTCACCCAGGCTTGAGTGCAGTGGTATGATCTCAGTTCACTGCAACCTTCACCTCCCGGGTTTAAGCGATTCTCCTGCCTTGAGTATCTGGGATTACAGGCACATGCCACCACACCCAGCTAATTTTTGTATTTTTAGTAGAGACGGGGTTTCAACATGTTGGTCAGGCTGGTCTCAAACTCCTGACCTCAAGATCTGCCTGCCTCGGCCTCCCAAAGTGCTGGGATTACAGGCATGAGCCATCACGCCCGGCAGACATTAGTTTTTCATTTTTCATATCTTGGTCACCACAAGGACCTTGGAAATTGTTCAACATGATAGAAGTTCTGAAGACGCTGAGAACCCTCTTTTTCCATTGCCAAGGTTAAGGATTCAGGGAAGATGCCCAAGAACTCCGCGAAAAGCCTTGTCAATAAATACTGGAACCATCAGTTCCTGACATCCCACACAGGACATGGGGAGTTCCAGTTGCCTAAAGAACTGTAACAGTAGAAGCTTCTTGATGCTAAGGAGGCTGGAAATGTCCTCCCAGGAGCCAAGGACACAGGTTTCAGCTCACGCTCTGCCTCTAACAAGCCACAAGACCTTGAAAACACGCTTAAGTGTTGGGGGCGGTCAGAGCTTTCATATGTAAAATAAAGAGGCTGGGCAAAGCAACATGACATGCAAAGCGTCTCCAGCTTCAAAACTGATTCTAAGTCAGAGTCACAAGTTGGAAAAAGTTTATGGGTAAATAAATTTTACCCATAGGTAAAATGACTAAATAAAGAAGTGAGAAAACAGTAGGCTAAAAAAGCAAAACAAAACAAAACAAAATCCCACACCACACCCACCAGCCAAATCTGTGACAATTTGAGCAATAAATAAATGTTAACAGTAATGGATTATAATCCACTAATAAAATAACAATCTACAAGTTCATACTGATATCCATCCATCCATTTATGCATACATGGGAAGGTCAAGGAAAAGCTCTTCTTTTTTTTTTTTTTTTTTTTTTTTTTGAGACGGAGTCTCGCTCTTGTCGCCGGCTTGAGTGCAGTGCGCTGGCATCTCAGCTCATGCCACTCCGGGGCCTCCCGCGGTCCACGCCATTCTCCTGCCTCAGCCTCCCCACTAGCTGAGCGACTACAGCGCCGCCATCTCGCCCGGCCTAGTTTTTTGTATTTTTAAGTGGAGACGCGGGTTCTACTGTGTTTTGCCAGGATGGGTCTCGACCTCCTGACCTTGCTGGATCCGGCCCGGGCCTCGCGCTCCCAAAGTGCCCCGGGATTACAGGCTGGAGCCACGCGCCCGGCCGGAAAGCTCTTCTTACAGCTAAAATTGTTAATTTTTAGTAAATTAACAAGCGAATAGTGATGTTATAAAATCATCAGTGGAATATTTAAACAGGTGCCGTTCAAAGTTTGATGAGGAACAAGATATTTACAAAGTCTCAAGGCATCTTCCCATAAATCACTTATTAATTACAAGCAAGAACATAGCGTAACTTTACAGCTGATGAAACCTGAAGGGGCTAACTACCCTTAGCCAGCCTCATCAAAAGTAACGTCCGCTGGGCTGGGGGCAGTGCTCACATCTGGCTATCCCAGCACTTTGCGAAGGGCCAAGGCTGGTGGATCACCCTGCAGGTCAGGACGTTTCGGACCAGCCTGGCCAACATGGTGAAACCCCATCTACTACTAAAAATACAAAAATTAACCAGCGTGTGGCAATGCGGCCTGTATCCCGGGCCTTACTCGGAAAGCCTAAGGATGGAGAAACGCTTGAACCAGCGGAGACGGACGGTTGCAAGTTAGCCAAGATGGCGCCATCGCACTCCAGCCTGACAATAAGAGGCGAAACTCCATCTAAAAAAAAAAAAAAAAAGGCTGCGCGCAGTGGGGGCTCAAGCCGGGTAAATCCAGCCACTTTGGAGGCCGACGCGGATCACGAGTCAGGAGATCGAGACCATCCTTGCGATAACAGCAGTGAAACGCCGCGCCGTCTCTTACTAAAAAATAAAAAAAAACTAGGCCGGGGCGAGGTGGGGGCGGGGCGCCTGTAGTCGCAGCTACTCGGAGGCTGAGGCAGGAGAATGGCGTAAACCCGGGAGGCGCGAGCTTGCAGTGGAGTGACCCCAGCACGCCAGCGGGGCGACAGACGAGACTCCTCTCAAAAAAAAAAAAAAAAAAAAAAAAAGTTAACATCCCCTTAACATCCCCAGTGTTGGAATAGGCCAACCTCATGTGTATCCTTGATACAGTGTTCTGAGAGGGTCACAGCATCTCCCCAGTGTCCTGCCCAAAACCCATAACCTGAATTTAATCACAAGAAATGTTACTTAATAATTGACCTGTACTATTTTAAAATGTCAAGGTATAATTTGAACTTTTTTGCCACACACACACAAAAAGTCAAGGTCATAAAACACAAAGAAGGCTAAGGAATTGCCCAATTTAAAAGAAACTGAAGAGACAATAACAATTAAATGCAATGTGTGATCCTGGATTAAATCCTGAATTGAAGAAAAAAATAGTTGTCAAGGACATTACTGAGTGTAATTGATGAAATTGAATATGGATGATGACGTGAGCATGCATAGCAACCTGCCTGGTGTGGGTAGTCCAGGGACACCAAGCCCCGATGCTGCAGCTAAGGCGTTCATTCCCGAGCCTGGGGACCGTGACACCCAGCCCTCTGAAGCTTCATGGTCCTAGGATTCTTTCATCTTCTGCTTCCCTCTTCAAGCTTTCTGATTCGTTCATTGGCATAGTCTGCTGGGAGAGGCAGCAGAAATGTCTGGAAGATTTTCCAGAACCCCAACAGTCTGCCACCCTCACCTCTCACATCTACTTCAGCTTCAGTTCTTTCCCTGTTCCCACAGGGAGAGTCCATCCTAAACAGGGAGTTGGTGACCTGATGTCCCTCAGGAGCTCAGAAGGCCCTGACGCAGTGTGAGTTCAGGTCCCACTGGTATCCAGAGGGAACTTCCAACTGTGGAATCCCTTACACAGAAATACTTACTGTAAACCACTCCTCCTTGCTTCTTTCCATCCTGGCTCAGTGCCCAACCCCAGCTCCAGCACCAGGAGGGAGCACTCACCCAGTTCAAAGCAGCACATCTGCCCAAGAGAAAAAAGCAAAGTCACCAATATGAGCCAAGTCACTGAGATGGAGGAAAAAAACTCTAGGCCACAGTCAGGATTCTAGTTCTAACTCTCTTTTATTTATTTTTATTTTTATATTTTTTTGAGGCGGAGTTTCACTCTTGTTGCCCAAGCTGGAATGCAATGGTGCAATCTCGGCTCATTGCAACCTCTGCCTCCCAGGTTCAAGCGATTCTGCTGCCTCAGCCTCCCAAGTAGCTGGGACTACAGGCGTATGCCACCACACCCGGCTAACTTTTTTGTATTTTTAGTAGAACCAGGGTTTCACCATGTTAGCCAGGCTGGTCTCAAACTCCTGACTTCAGGTGATCTGCCCACCTTGGCCTCCCAAAGTGCTGAGATCACAGGCGTGAGCCACCACGCCCAGCCTATTTTTTATTTTTTTAAGAAATGGAAATCTGGCTACTTTGCTTAGGCTCGACTTGAACTCCTGGCCTTAAGTGATCCTCCCCACTCAGCCTCCCAAGTAGCTGGGACAACAAGTACATGCCATCACTCACAAACTAACTCTTATAACCACTTACTGAGTATCAGCCCTGTTGCAGGCATCATGCTGTAAGTTTTACACACGTTTTCATTCATCCTAATGATGCCCATGTTACAACAGAGGAACCCAAAGCCTCAGAGAGATTTAAATACTTCTCCATACCTCCCAAAAGATTTTAAAATAAAACCCAAATGGATTCACAATCTAACTGTATTTTTTTTCAATGAAGAAATGTAGAATATTTGTATAACTGTAGGAACTGGAGACCTGCACAGGCCAGACTCTGTACTAGAAGACATTAAAAACACACATTTGATTATATAAAATGTAAAATATGATAAAAGACACCTTAAAAAAAACTAAAAGACAAGACTGAAAGAAACATAAGAATTGGTAGCCCATAACATAAGAATTGATAGCCCTAATATACAAAGATTGCCTACAAATTGATTAGAAAAAGACAATCAGAAAAAGAGGGGCCATGTACAGTGGCTCACACCTGTAATCCCAGTGCTTTGGGAGGCCAAGGCAGGAGGATCGCTTGAGTCTAGGAGTTCAAGACCAGCCTGGGTAACATACTGAGACCCCCCCATTTCTACATAAATTGTTAAGTATTAGCCAAGTGTGGTGGCATGTACCTGTAGTTCCATTCACTCAAGAGACGAGGTGGGACCGGGCGCGGTGGCTCAAGCCTGTAATCCCAGCACTTTGGGAGGCCGAGACAGGCGGATCACGAGGTCGGGAGATCAAGACCACCCTGGCTAATATGATGAAACCCTGTCTCTACTAAAAAATACAAAAAACTAGCTGGGCGAGGTGGCAGGCGCCTGTAGTCCCAGCTACTCGGGAGGCTGAGGCAGGAGAATGGCGTAAACCTGGGAGGCGGAGCTTGCAGTGAGCTGAGCGCCCACTGCACTCCAGCCTGGGCAACAGAGTGAGACTCCGTCTCAAAAAAAAAAAAAAAAAAAAAAAAAGACGTGGTGGGAGGATTACTTGAACCCAGGAGTTGAAGTCTGCAGTGAGTTATGGTCACACCACTGCACCCCAGCCCAGGAAACAGAACAAGACCCTGTCTCTAATAAAAAAAATAAACATGGTGAAACCCCATCTCTACTAAAAATACAAAAAAAAAAAAAAAAAATTAGCCAGGCATGGCCGGGCATGGTGTCTCACGCTTATAATCCAGCACTTTGGGAGGCCAAGGCAGGTGGATCACGAGGTCAGGAGATAGAGGCCATCCTGGCCAACATGGTAAAACCTCGTCTCTCCTAAAAATACAAAAATTAGCTGGGCATGGTGGCATGCACCTGTAGTCCCAGCTACTTAGGAGGCTGAGGCAGGAGAATCCCTTGAATTCAGTAGGCAGAGGAGTGAGCCAAGATTGTACCACTGCACTCCAGCCTGGGTGACAGAGTGAGACTCCATTTCCAAAAAATTAATTAACTAATTAACTAAAATGTAAACATTTTTTAAAAATTAAAAAATTAAAAAGTGCTGGGCACGGTGGCTCATGCCTATAATCCCAGCACTTTGGGAGGCCGAGGCGGGCAGATCATGAGGTCAGGAGATTGAGACTATCCTGGCTAACACGGTGAAATCCTGTCTCTACTAAAAATACAAAAAAATTAGCCAGGCGTGGTGGCGGGCACCTGTAGTCCCAACTATTCGGGAGGCTGAGGCAGGAGAATGGCATGAACCCAGGAGGCAGAGTTTGCAGTGAGCCAAGATCACGCCACTGCACTCCAGCCTGGGCGACAGAGTGAGACTCCGTCTCAACAACAACAAAAAAAAATTAAAAAGTGCATATATAGTATGATTCAATTTTGTTAAAACACTTGTTTAAAGAAACAGAAACCCACATATGCATACATATGTTTGCTTCTGTTTCCCTTATCACACATTAAGTACTGGAAATATGGAAAAAATATGAAAAAAATTGGAAATTCCACTATTAAGTAGTGGAAATATGCAAGCAAGCTTAGCACTGGTTACTTAGTAGACATGAGAGGGAAAGAGTAGCAAGAATGAGTGTTCAATTTGTTTTTGTATCCCTATTTAATTTAATATGTTAGAAAAGAGCAGGTAACTTTTGTAATTTTCACAATTTAAAAAAATTAAGGACAGGCTGGGAGCAGTGATTCATGCCTTTATAATCCCAGCACTTTGGGAGGCCGAGGCGGGTGGGTTACTTGAGCTCAGGAGTTTGACACCAGCCTAGGCAACATGACGAAACCCAGAGTCTACTAAAAATACAAAAATTAGCCAGGTATGGTGGCCTATAGTCCCAGCTACTCAGGAGGCTGAGGTGGGAGGATCACCTGAACCCAGGAGGTGGAGGCCCTGACTGCACCACTGCACTCCAGCCTGGGCAACCAGAGTGAGACCCTGTCTCAAAAATACACAAATATCTCACTGTTATACTGAAACTTACTTTATTTAATAAATAAATATAAGTAAATAAATAAATAATAAATTAATGATCTTCCAATCCAAGGATCACTATATACAGTTGCTCAGGTTCAGCACTATATAAAGGATCTGGGGTGGGAGGTATGTGTAGTATTCACATCGTACATGTCAGGGAATGAAGGGATGTGTGGAGACACCAGCCCAAGTTCTGAAGCTGCAGGGGAGAGTCCTCCCCTACTTAAAACCCACACCATACAATGGATCACACACATACTCAGAAGAGCTGCAAGTACTTTGCTGACACTCTCATATGCACCACTGTGCCTCTCCCAACCACACTTCAGGGGGCCTAATTCCTTACCCTTCCCCGCTTTGAACCTGGTATAATCCCTTTACTTAATGGAGGAATTTGGTTTAAGGCAAAGGTACAAGCTGCCAGGGACATACATGCCCTGGCATTGGAGGGCAGGGGTGGGCAGGGAGCATAAGCGATGAGAGTGTGGCACATGTGTGCCCTCAGCCAGGAAGACTGCAGTGCAGATGTTCCGGAAAGCACAACCAGGATAAGGCTGCCACGCACAGTTGTTCAAGCTATGCGGTAATATACTAAATTTAACACAATTTTACCTGAGCAAGGGGCATTGTTTTCCAATTTGCACAGAGATGCCATATGGGCAGACAGAAGCCCCACTAGTAATTGACAGAGACAGAATCCAACCCCAGGCCCTGCTTCATTATCAGCTGTATGACTTTGGAGATAAAAATAGGATCATGGATGTTACAGCACTTTTTCAAAAGTCATAAATATAACGTATCGTTATAAACAATTCTCCAGTTCTCCAGCCAGCAGACTGCTGGAGATCATCTAATCTGTTCCCAGTCTCTAGGCATATGAGAATATAGGCCACTGAGAGAGACTCACATCTGAGGTTTCTTCAAAAACACTGGAGCCCACAGTGATCTCCCATTCTTCCCATTTCTATCACATTTAGGTCTGTACCAGGCATTTAGAAATCAGTGTGTTTTACAAGTTCAATAATCTTTCTTTGAGTGAGTAAGGTATATATGTGTGGGATGTGTGCGTGTGTACATATATGTGTTCTCAATAATATCTGAAACTCCCAGAAGACAGACATTGTCCTTCTTTGCATTTCCTACAACCCTGTAGCACCTTACAGGTATTCATCAACTGTTTTCCCAGGTATCTTTTATTTATGTATGTATGTATTTATTTATTTAGAGACAGAGGCTGGAGTACAGTGGTGCGATCTCAGCTCACTGCAACCTCTGCATCCTGGGTTCAAGCAACCCTCCCCCCACAGCCTCCCATGTTGCTGGGACTACAAGCACCCGCCACCACACCTGGCTAATGTTTCTATTTTTAGTAGAGACAGACTTTGGCCATGTTGGCCAGACTGGTCTCGAACTCCTGACCTCAGGTGATCCACCCGCCTCGGCCTCCCAAAATGCTGGGATTACAGACAAGAGCCACTGTGCCCAGCCTCCCAGGTACCTTAACTGTGTTAAGATATCACAGCCCGTGTAGTCTAGATTTAAACAAATGAAAGCTCTTCTAATAGAGATGAAATGAAATAACATATAGATGATGCCTACACAGTACTTAGTCTATGATAGATGCTTATAAATATTTCTTTCCCTTTACTCTACTTATGATGCAGGGCGAGTAACATTCATTCAACAACATTCATTCAAGGCCTTTTTTTTTTTGAGATGGAATTTCACTCTTGTTGCCCAGGCTGGAGTGCAATGTTGCTATCTCAGCTCACCGCAACCTCTGCCTCCTGGGTTCAAGCGATTCTCCTGTCTCAGCCTCCCGAGTAGCTGGGATTACAGGCATGTGCCACCACACTTGGCTAATTTTGTATTTTTAGTGGAGACGGGGTTTCTCCATGTTGGTCAGGCGGGTCTTGAACTCCCGACCTCAGGTAATTCGCCCGCCTCAGCCTCCCAAAGTGCTGGGATTACAGGCATGAGCCACCACGCCCAGTCAAGGCCATTTGTTAAGTATCAGGCAATGTGCTGGGTATTGGGGAGAAAAATGATACGTGGCCGGGCGCGGTGGCTCAAGCCTGTAATCCCAGCACTTTGGGAGGCCGAGACGGGCGGATCACAAGGTCAGGAGATCGAGACCACCCTGGCTAATACGGTGAAACCCCGTCTCTACTAAAGAATACAAAAAACTAGCCGTGCGACGAGGCGGGCGCCTGTAGTCCCAGCTACTTGGGAGGCGGAGGCAGGAGAATGGCGTAAACCCGGGAGGCGGAGCTTGCAGTGAGCTGAGATCCGGCCACCGCACTCCAGCCTGGGCGACAGAGCCAGACTCCATCTCAAAAAAAAAAAAAGAAAAAAAAAAAGAAAAATGATACGTAAAAAAGTCTTTTATCAAGTTCTGTGGGTCATCTGGCCAGAAAAAAATGGACTTGATGGTGAACTCCCACGTTATGTGAAGTTGTGAACAGGCGCTTTTAGATGGAGCATAACGAAGGGATAATTGGATGTATTCATGATTTTCTAGGGATGGAAGGGGGTAGGATATGGCAGTTTGGAAGGTGATGTTTGAACAGGGTTTTGAGGGATAACTAGGAGTTCACAGAGCTGAAAAACAACAAGAGCATCATAGATAGAGGAAGCAGAATAAGAGAAGCCACTCTCAATTTTTAAAGTTAGTTTGAAAATAACCACCTTCTTGAACAGAGGTATGACTCAACGCAATACCAGGGAAATGACCCCAAATCAAAATCAGCTCATAGGAAGAGACAAAAGCATTTCAGACCCGGGCCCTTCATCCACCATCCCACCCCTAGGTCTCTTCCGGGCCTGACACTAGCCTTTCCCAACATGTAGTTTAAAGGTGTTTGTGGCTGTTTTGTTTTGTTTTAACGGAGTCTTGCTGTCACCCAGACTGGAGTGCGGTAGTGCAATCTCAGCTCACTGCAAATTCTGCCCCCTGGGTTCAAGCAATTCTCCTGCCTCAGCCTCTCAGGTAGTTGGGATTACAGGCGCCTGCCACCATGCCAGGCTAATTTTTGTATTTTTAGCAGAGATGGGGTTTCACCATGTTGAGCAGGCTGATCTCGAGCTCCTGACCTCAAGGGATCTGCCCACCTTGGCCTCCCAAAGTGCTGGGATTACAAGCATGAGCCACAGCACCCGGCCATAAAGGGGTTTGTGGCTTTTTCAAGTTTGCAAGTTATTATTTTCCTTTATCTAGAAAATAACTACTTTTAAAGCCAAAGACTAAAAGTGACAAGCAGCCCCAGGGATTTGTTTTAAAACAGAATTTTCCCGAGGCCTGAAATTTGGTGTCTGGGTTCTAGACCTGGGGGTAATTGTTGGGCTCCCCTCTCAGACCTGCCCTCCCACCCTGCACCATCTGTTCAGCAGGGCACAGCTTCCCAAAGGTCTGCCCAGTCCTCTCCTGGTAACCCTACCTGGGGAGAAAAGCCACTCCTATGACCCACCAGATCAAAGATAGAGCCCAAAGTGTTTACAGTATCAGCTTTCGCTCCCCGAGGGAAGGGCTGTGTCTTTCTTTATGGCTACAAAACCAACGGTGGCTTTGTGAATGACCGGCCCTGTTGGCACCTTCAGGCACAGGAGCCCAGCTGCTGCCCCAGCCCAGGGAAGGAGGGAGGCTGCGGACAGGGCGCCCAGCCCGAGAACAAAGCTATCAGTCCCATCTCTGCAGGGTACCAGCCTCGCCCTCACACCTGCCAGGCGGGGGCCTTTTCTTTCTCAGTTAACTTCTTTGTCTGCCTGGTTCAGCACCAGGCACACTGGAGACTCCAGGTTTGTGGTTTATCGGCAGCCCAGTTTTGGGACAAGACCTTGAGATCTGGCCTCAGGAGATCTGGGTCATACCCTTCCTCTATCTATGACCAGGTGCCTGTCTGAGCCTCAGTTTCCCCATCTTTTTTTTTTTTTTTTTTTTGAGATGGAGTCTCTCTTTGTCACCCAGGCTGGAGTGCAGTGGTGCGATCTTGGCTCACTACAAGCTCTGCCTCCCAGGTTCACGTCATTCTCCTGCCTCAGCCTCCCAAGTAGCTGGGACTACAGGCACCTGCCAGCACGCCCGGCTAATTTTTTGTATTTCTAGTAGAGACAGGGTTTCACTGTGTTAGCCAGGATGGTCTCGATCGCCTGACCTTGTGATCCGCCCGCCTTGGTCTCCCAAAGTGCTGGGATTACAGGCGTGAACCACCGCGCCCGGCCAGTTTCCCCATCTTTAAATGATGGTGATCATCATGTCTGACCTGACTGCCTTTCAAGGTTGGTCACTCATGTAAAAGGGCAGCATCGTGGGGCAGCAGAGGCAGCGCAGGGTGGAGGCTGAGGGTTCAGCTAGAGCTTACCAGCCAGGCTGTTATTTCCTAGTTATGTGACCCCAGGCAAGTTATGTAACCTCTCTGATGCCTCAGTGTTCCTCATCTGTAAAATGGGATTATAACAGTTCCTGCTTCACAGGGTCATTAGGAGGATTAAATGAGATCATGTCTATAAAGAGCTTAGGACAGCATCTGGCACATAATACAACTTAGCCAGCATCTACTCTGTGGAAGGTGCGGGGTGGGGTGGTTTACAAAGATCAAAGGCACCGAGTTCACAGCATGGTGACTGCGAAGAGAATCAAATGAAATAACAATTGCAAAGGCAAATCAGGTCATTAACCCCGCATGCACACCCCACTTCAAACATCGTGTGTGTGTGTGTGTGTGTGTGTGTGTGTGCGTGTGTGTGTATCTGTGTCTGTGTCTCCACTGCATGTTGTGATACCTGCCTCCATCTCCAGCCCCTCAGTCATTACCTTCCAGCCACACCGGACTCCTTTCTTGTCCTGGAACCTATCAAACTCTTTCCTGTCTCAAGCCTCTGCAGTCCTCTCTGCTTGAACTGTGGCTCCTGCAGAGAAAGCATCACAATCTCCGGGGAACCGATTGGAAATGCACATTCTCCAGCCCCGCCCAGACCTCCTGAATCAGAAACCCTGGGGTGGGCCAAGCAAGCCATGCTTTCTGGGGCACAGGTAATTCTGATGTGTGCTGAAGTTTAAGAACCACTGGCCGAGAACATTCTTAGGTCTGCTCTTCTTTTGCCCGGCCCCTCCCTCATGAAAGAATTCCTTCTTATTCCTCTCTGAAAAGTGGCTGCTGCCAAAAAACATTTGTGAGATGGCATGGGTTTTCTTTGTTGATTTATCATTTAGTTTGGAAGAAATCAGAAGTCTCTTTAAGAAGCCAGTTTGCAAAAAGCTTTTTCTTCCTCTTCCGGGGACGTTGTCTGCAGGCACTCAGAATGGTCCAGCGTTTGACATACCGACGTAGGCTTTCCTACAATACAGCCTCTAACCAAACTAGGCTGTCCCGAACCCCTGGTAATAGAATTGTTTACCTTTATACCAAGAAGGTTGGGAAAGCACCAAAATCTGCATGTGGTGTGTGCCCAGGCAGACTTCGAGGGGTTCGTGCTGTAAGACCTAAAGTTCTTATGAGATTGTCCAAAACAAAGAAACATGTCAGCAGGGCCTATGGTGGTTCCATGTGTGCTAAATGTGTTCGTGACAGGATCAAGCGTGCTTTCCTTATCGAGGAGCAGAAAATCGTTGTGAAAGTGTTGAAGGCACAAGCACAGAGTCAGAAAGCTAAATAAAAAAATGAAACTTTTTTGAGTAATAAAAATGAAAAGACTTGCTGTAAAAAAAAAAAAAAAA
>NW_016813109.1:220791-224864 GCF_001698545.2 Rhinopithecus bieti | reverse complement strand
AAAAAAAAAAAAAAAAAAAAAAAAGAAGCCAGTTTCAAACATCCGCCCCAATGGGAACAGTTCTGGATGAAGTCGGAAGATCTGGAGGCAGCGCAGTAACACACATAGGTTTTCTGGCCATACGGACATTTCAGAGAAAACAATGCACAGAGGCCTGGAGCAGGTGAACTGGCTTAAGTAGAGAGAAACGAAGTCATTTGGGGACATTTAGCACCTAATATCAAGGCAGAAATGTCAAAGACGTAATTAACAGTTATATTCTAATCTCAATAGTAGCTAAGTACAGACTTAAACATAAGCCCGTATATAACAAAATAACCCCAAGAGAACCAAATAAAATCTGGAAAGTTGCTGCTAAAAACAGTTATGTTAGTGATACCTAGGAAAGTTTTTTTTTTTTTTTTTTAACATGTCACTGTGGTTTACAAATGAAAATTGAGGCCAGGCGTGGTAGTTCACGCCTGTAATCCCAGCACTTTTGGAGGCCGAGGTGGCGGGCACCTGTAATCCCAGCTACTAAGGAGGCTGAGGAAGAAGAATCGCTTGAACCTGGGAGGCAGAGGTTACAGTGAGCCGCGATCGTGCCACTGCACTCCAGCCTGGGCAATAGTGTGAGACTCCGTCTCAGAAAAAAAAAAAAAAAAAAAAAGAAAGAAAATTGAAACTTCACCAATTTATGGCCATTGCCTAAAGAATTTGTAAATGCATGGGTCATTGCAAGTATCTTGCTGACATGTCTCAGTCTGTGTTACCCTGGCGGACATCACCACACTCACCTGACAGGCAGCAGCTTCCTTACAGTAAAAGCAAAGAATCTGAAAGGAATGGAAAAGGCTCCACACAGTGCCATTTTATAGAAGGAAATGCAACAAGGTCACAGACCAGGAGGACAGCAGCCCAGGCCGGCTGGGCATGGAGGAAGGCCCAGGATGCTGCTGGGCATGAACAGACCTCCTCATACAATGTGCCTCTGAAGAAATAATGCAATTGTGCGGGGCCGGAGGAGCCACAAATAGAACAAAGGGAGGAAAGGAAAAATCAATACGCAGTAAAGAGGAGGAAGGGAGCCCGGCACGATGTCTGAATCTTGCTGGCAAGAAAAGGAAACAGGTGGTCTAAGCAAGCAACCCTTCACCCCACATTGTAATGCCTGGGCATGGACGTGTTCCATAGATCACTCACTGAGAAGTCTTCACAAAAACACTCCAAGGCAGACACTACTATCCGTCTTCCACACATTGGGGGATTGAGAGTCAGAAGGATTATACAGCTTGTTCAAATTATAAATAAAAGCTCTGAGATTTGAGCCCAGGGTCCCAAGCCCTTTCTTTTTTTTTTTTTTTGAGGCGGAGTCTCGCTCTGTCGCCCAGGCTGGAGTACAGTGGCCGGATCTCAGCTCACTGCAAGCTCCGCCTCCCGGGTTTACGCCATTCTCCTGCCTCAGCCTCCCGAGTAGCTGGGACTACAGGCGCCTGCCACCTCGCCCGGCTAGTTTTTTGTATTTTTTAGTAGAGACGGGGTTTCACCGTGTTAGCCAGGATGGTCTCGATCTCCTGACCTCGTGATCCGTCCGTCTCGGCCTCCCAAAGTGCTGGGATTACAGGCTTGAGCCACCGCGCCCGGCCCCCAAGCCCTTTCTAAGCTATAATAGCCGCCTGGTCTATGAGGCAACTCCCCAGATATGAGCTGCAGCAAGCTTGGGAGCAGATAGGGCCACTTTACCTGTGTTATGGAGTTGGCTTCCCCAGGCTGATCCACCTGGGAAACAGCCTCTGGGGAAACCTGACTCCTTCCCCTCCCTGCCCTGCACAAACTGATGCTATCTCTGCAAGCAGTCAGAGTGAGAGCTGCAAGTGGCCTTCACCGGGGCCTCGGGAAAGGGACACCTTTCTCCTTAGCTCCCTGTTCCCCACTCTTCCTGGAGGATGTGTTATAGAGAAAAGGAATACTCAGAGAAGCAGGAAATGGCAACCTTGGCGCTCCCAGCACTGGAATCTGCATTCTTTCCTAGTCGGTCCCTTCCCAGGGAAAAGTGGGGACTCCCGTTTACTGTTCCACACACTGAGCCCCTGAGACCCAGTAGTGGCCCCCTTCCTTCTTTCCACCCTGCAGCATTTTTCACTGGAGAGTGGAACAGAACTCAATAAATCAAAGTGGTTTCCCCAGCAACCGTGGGAGAAGCAGGTTTACTTACGCCAGGTAAATAATGCATGAGCTCGGGCTGAGAAATACAGTGACCAAGTTCATGTTACTAACGGGTTCACTGAACCTCCAGGCTGAGTTTCTGAGCCGCAGTCTCAGGGGATAAGGTTGCAGTTCCCTGCCAGGCCCTCCTCTCCAAAGGAATCCTTTCTGTATTCAGGCTTTTTGTTTTTTGGGTATTTTTTTCTTTTCCCCAGTCTCACTATGCTATATCCTCCTCCCTGAATCACATTGCCTCTGCCTTCGACAGCCAAGAGACTAGGTACCTATTCTCTGAGAGGCTTCTCCTGCTTTAAAGACAGGGCATATATGGGGAGAGGCTGGATTTTGCAAAGTCGGGCTGGCTCCCTTGTCTCCTTGGATCTACCAGAAGACTGTTGGCTTCCATATGCATTAGGTATACCTGACAGGTCAGCCAGGTCCCCATGCTCCCTGGCACAGATCGACTGCCAAGAAGAAATGTAAACTGAACCAAATTGTGAAAGAACAACTTGTGATAAAGACCATGGGCTCCTCCCTCCCCCCGAGAATAACTGATACTGAATCTACATCTCTCCCCTCTCAGATGTTTGACTCTGATTTGTAATCTGAAAGTAGTAAGTTCTTTTTTTAAAAAACAATTTTATAATTACTAAATAATAGTATAATGCGGAAAAATCTTTTTTTCAAACTTCCCTCTCCCAATCTAACATGTCCCCCACCATGTCCCCACCCTAAAGAGAATCTCTCATTTTTAGATGACAGAAAACTTGGCCGGGTGTGGTGGCTCACGCCTGTAATCCCAGCACTTTGGGAGGCCGAGGCAGGTGGATCACCTGAGGTCAGGAGTTTGAGACCAGCCTGGCCAACGTGGTGAAACCCCATCTGTACTGAAAATACAAAAATTAGCCAGGCATGATGGTGCTTGCCTGTAGTTCCAGCTACTCAGGAAGCTGAGGCAGGAGAATTGCTTGAATCCAGGTGGTGGAGGTTGCAGTGAGCTGAGATCACACCAGAAACTCAGCCTGGGTGACAGAGCAAGACTCCATCTCAGAAATATATATATATATATAAAATTCCCATGGAGAAAAAAATTAAGAAGTTGCCTCAACACAGGCAATGAGATTTAGGCAATATTGCCATTTATTCTCTTTATTCTAACATGTTAATGGTATTATAAAATGGTCTGAAAGCCGACCTTGTATACAGTATCGAAGTGTTAATGAGTAACTATCTGTGGAAATACCCCGATTAAAAGCCTTCCTGTTCCTCAGGTGGAAAGGAAGTAATTCACATTGACAACAGATGCAGCCCCCTGATGCAAAATGAGGCAAGTCTTCAGGGAGTATCATAGCAACCTCATTGGTCTATGAAAATTATAGCAGTTTCACATTAAAACCTGAAAACTGAACAGCCAAATCTGTTGGAAAAACTACAGGGGGAAAAAATGCCCATGGAGCAAATGTAAATAAGACAACTAAAAAAACCTTCAGGTACCTATTAAAGCAGCTTAGGTAAAATCATACAGATAAAGCAAGGTCTAGCTTGTGACTGAAATAAAGTACAATGTTTGATCAGGACTACACAGTTGCTTAGGGGATTCAGGATCATGCATTCACCACTAAACACTGTGACAGGCACATAAGAAATGGCTGGGTGTGTTGGCTCACACCTGTAATCCCAGCACTTTGGGAGGCTGAGGCAGGCGGATCGCCTGAGGTCAGGAGTTTGAGACCAGCCCGCACAACATGGCAAGACCCCGTCTCTACTAAAAATACAAAAGAGGCCGGGCGCGGTGGCTCAAGCCTGTAATCCCAGCACTTTGGGAGGCCGAGACGGGCGGATCACGAGGTCAGGAGATCGAGACCATCCTGGCTAATACGGTGAAACCC
>NW_016813109.1:215258-217267 GCF_001698545.2 Rhinopithecus bieti | reverse complement strand
TGTCTCCTCAAAAAAAAAAAAAAAAAAAAAAGGAAGAGGAGAAAAGAGAAAAGAAAGAAAGAAAGAAAGAAAGAAAGAAAGAAAGAAAGAAAGAAAGAAAGAAAGAAAGAGAAAAGAAAGAAAGAGAAAGAAAGAAAGAAGGAAAGAGGGAGGGAGGGAGGGAGGGAGGGAGGAAGGAAGGAAGGAAGGAAGGAAGGAAGGAAGGAAGGAAGGAAATGAATGTGCTCAGTAACAACCAACTGACGAAATGACTGGAGGTATAATTGGGGGACGTGCCACCCTGTCTCCCACAGATCCTGCAAACGGGTATGTAATGATGACACAGCAGTAGTTAACCCTGAAATGTGGGCTGATAAATGGATTCGTGCAATACGATAGCACAACCTGAAGAATGCTTCGGAAAATCGCCACCACAAAATGTACTGGGATTGAGTTGTAACAGCAGATCAACAAATCCTGTCCCACTGAGCAAACAGTCTGTCTGTTGGAGAATATGAATAATTACTCTGGAAGTTATCAACAGAAACACAAAAGTCTTGATAGAAAATCACAGAACTTAAAAAAAAATAAAATAAAACAATGCGTGTCCCCAGCAGAACAGCCTTAGAGTGACTATGGAACCTGAGAAACTCTTGTAGTAAAATCTGCTATCCCTCTGGGAGTTGGAGAGGTTTCCAGACACTCACTGCCCATTTTTCAGGTATCAGGACTTAGCACATTTTGGCATCCATTCAAAAGGCAGTACATCTAGACAATTGCCATATCAGCATGACATTCCTGTCCTAACAACAGAATATTTCCACGTTGTTAGCTATTAATCCCGCAAGGACTGTTAGAAGTTATACAAACACAATTACGTTATACCTTAAAGTTTCACAGTATCGATAGTACTTTCAAAGCATTATTGCACTTTTATTAAACTTTTTTTTTCTGTTTCTTTTTTTTTTTAGAGTCAGGAGTCTGGCTCTGTTGCCCAGGTTGGAGTGCAGTGGCGTGATCATGTCTCACTGCATATTTTTGTTTCTATGCTCTCATTTTACTACCCACAAGAAAATTGTGGGACTAGTGGAACTAGCATTTGACAAGAGAGAAAACTAAGGCACAGTCAGGCCTTCCAGTGCCTTAAACCCTCAGCAATTTCAGGCCTGTCGTTGTGGCCCGGGGTATCGCTGGAGCAATACCCAGGACATTCATCCCCTCATGGACACATCCCTACAGGTCAAGGTACATTATCCAAATGATAATAACACAACACGTCACAGGCTTTCCCCTGTGTCACCCCAATACATTGAGAGGAAAAACTGGAAAGTATTTCACGACCCTAAGTTGCTAGACAATTGCAAAACTTCCACGTAAAATGTGCCGTCTGCATGCATCTGAGACCTGGGAGGCCCTCCCTGCTCCCTGCGCACCCTGCCCTGACACATCACCAGGGGAAGGTACATCTCACCAGGACGATTCTGCCCTGGCCCCTGACCCACCTGGCCACAGCCCTGCACCTCTCCATGAACCATGGAAAATAATTTAAGAGTTTGGGTCTAGGGAGTGTCGATCAAACAGTCCTTGGTGGGCTGCAGAACACGTGAGGTAGGGCCAGCAGTCAGCAGGGCGGAGGTCAGACAGGATTTAGGTGGGGCTAATGGACAGGCTCTGCCCCCACAAACACATCCCCGTCCCAGTTAAGAACCAGGAGGATACTACAAAGTCTAAGGTGGGAGGATTGCTTGCTTGAGGCCAGGAGTTTGAGGCCAGCCTGGGCAACAGTTTAGCAAGACCCCATGTCTATGAAAATTAGAATATTAGCTGGGCATGGTGGCTCACGCCTGTAGCCCCAGCTACTCAGGAGGCCTAGGTGGGAAGATGGTTTCGGGCAGGGAGTTCAAGGCTGCAGTGAGCTATGCTTGTGCCACTGCACTCTAGCTTAGGAGACAGAGCAAGACCCTATCTCTAAACAATTAAAAATGAAATAATAATTTTTTTTAAAAAAAGGGAGATTTCTTTAAAGGCCA
>NW_016813109.1:196539-215237 GCF_001698545.2 Rhinopithecus bieti | reverse complement strand
ATCCGCCCACCTCGGCCTCCCAAAGTGCTGGGATTACAGGCTTGAGCCACTGCGCCCGGCCTGCCTCTAAAGCATTTTTAGGGCATGTGGGGAGGATTAGTGGCCGCCCCGATCACTGTCAGAATTGCCCACTCTGCTATACAGCTTCAGAGCTGGGCCCTTCCTCTACTGGGCAATCTTTGACCAGATTTCACCACCCCCACCCCGCCGCCAACCACCCGAGCCTGGCTCCTCTCCCAGTTTTTCCAGAATGCTCTTAAAATATCATAAGCTTCAGTTTAGCTGTACTGACCCCCTGCTCAGGCACCTCCTCCCCAGACAGGCTCTGCCCCTGAAAGGAAAACCACACTACACTCTCAGACTAAGCCCCAACTTCTCAGAGCCCCACTGCCATGTGCCCAACCCGCCCCACAGTCTTCAGAGGAAGCCTGAAGCCTCTCCTAAGGCAGGAAGCAGAAGACAGAATGCTGAGCTCCAGGGCCAGAAACTCTACTCCATCTTCCCCTTGCCCTGCCCACCCCAAACATCAGTCCCACACCCAACCTCCACCTCCCACCTGATCCCATCTCAGGGTCTGCAGAGCACCCTCCAAAGCATCGCAGCACCGTAAAGTCTCAAATGCACTTTCCCATACTCAGAAAAGCTCTGCAGGGCAGGTGACCATCCCTCTTTCACAGATAAAACTGAGGCTCAGAGAGGTTGAGTGCAGAGGATAGAAAAGAGGTTGGTACAGTGAGTGGCAGAGCAGGGAATGAGCCCAGGCTGCAGGTCCTCAGCGTGGCATTCTCCACTGCCCTACAGCTCCCAGTCCTTGCCGGGGGGCCCTTCTCTTTGGGCCCCCATTTAGGTCTTTGGAAACTGAGGCACACATTATTCTGCTCCCTATACTTGATTTTCAGCACGACAGTGACTATAAATGACAGCAGCCACAGGAAACTGGGGATTTCCTTCCATCCTGCTTGTGAAGAGCCGTGGGGGTGGGATGGGTATGCTGGCTCACTCCAGGAGACCCAGCACTTTGGGAGATGGAGGTGGGAGGATTGCGTGAGTTCAGGAGTTCAAGACCAACCTGGGCAACATAGTGAGACCTCGTTTCTACTAAAAATTAAAAGAAAAAAATTAGCTGGGTGTTATGATGCATGCCTGCAGTCCCAGCTACTCTGGAGGCTGAGGTGGGAGGATTGATGGAACCTGGGAGTTTGAGGTTGCAGTGAGCCTTGATTGCACCACAGCAGTCCAGCCTGGGCCACAGAGTGAGACCCTGACTCAAAAAAACAAGCCAACAACAACAAAAAACAAGAACTGTGGAGGCAGTGGACAGGACCAGAGCAGCCCAGAGTCAAGCCATGGGCTCCTGAAACAATACCAGGGGCAGTGCTGGGAGAACACAGCCCCACCCTTGACCACACATACATCCTACAGTCGGGCACTGGCCTGGTGGGTCAGCCTCTGATGGCACGGGCACCTCTCTGCTCTGAGTCCTGAAGGAAGACTTGGGCTGTGTGGCTGGGCCTCCCAGACCTCAGAGGCCTAATGGGATGCAAATTGGAATTTGCTCCCCTAATGATGTATTATGCATGGACTTCCTATTAGAGTTCGCTTGAAAACTCATCATCCATCACCCCAGCAAGGCTGAGACAGCCTTGGGCCTGTGTCAGCAGTTTCTTATCCTTTGGTGTCTAATGGCAAATTTATCTCCCTCGGCTATGGGGTTCAGGGGACTCCAGAGGTTTGGCACGTGGCCTGGGTGGAGCGGGAAACCACTTTCCAGCATCCTTTGAGGTTTCCTGCCCTTGCTGGAAGCAGGCAGGGCCAGGATGGGAAGGAGACTGGTCTGCATGGTGGGGACCATCTCCAGTGGGTGCTGGACGACTTGACCTCTTGCAAAGGTGCCCTGGAGCATGGAGATTTGCTGGCGGTAGGAGGGACAGGTGTGGGCTAGGAGGGAAAAGGGAGTGGGTGCTGGCATCAGGGACGGTCCCAGGACCACACGGTCTTCCACCCACGGGAGTAGATACGGTCCTGAGTGTTCTCACATGATCAGGCTGGGGCACGTTTCCTCCCTCCCACACACCCACTTGCACACGCACACACCCACACATCTGCATGCAACCTGTATCCCTGTACCCCTGCATAAACTCACACTTCCCACACAGGCTCACATACGCTCTATCTAAACCCCCACTCACACACAGCACATTCATCCAGAGTCACACACACACACCCTCACATACCTAAAATGCACACACATACCCCACAGCACACCACCCTCATACATGTACACTTACACATACCCATATACCCCCATACACAGCACACACAGGTTTATACCCATATGTGCACACTCGCACTCACAGTCACATAATACCACACACATAAACACACCCCTTCACACACCCTCACACAGGACACACAGGCTTATACACATATATACCCACATCACACACACACCCACACATACCATGCACATACACACACTCTCACAGTCACATATACACTCACATACATACACTCACACACTCACACACTATCATTCTCACACACACTCACACTCACACATGGTCATGTAGACTCACTATCACACACACACTCACTATCACACACCCTCACACTCACACATATACACACTCTCACATACACTCACACACATACACAATCACACACTCGCACACACACATACATTCTTACATTCACAAATTCACACTACCACTCACACACTCACATACACACTATCACACATACACATTTTACATACACTCCCATACACACACACATATTCTTACATACACTCACATACACGTATGCATACTATCATACTCACACATATACACACACTATCACACACACATACACTCACACACACTATCACTCACACACACATATACACACTCTCACACACTCACATATACTCACACTATCACACTCACACGCACATATACACTCTCACATGTACTCACAAACGCACAACTGCACTCACACACTAAACCTCACACACACATACATACATACACTCACACACTCTCACACACACGATCACATACTCACACTCACACTCACACAATCACACACACTGTCACACACATACACATACAGTCACACACACACTCTCACACACATTCATATAGTCACACTCTCTCTCTCACACACACACACGCCAGTGTTGTCTCAGAGGCCGCCGCAGAGCGAGCTGCTCCTCATTCATGAGAGGCTGGGAGGAGCTCTCCAGAGTCGCTAGGATACAGACTGTGTGGGCGTGTTTGGAGCAATGATAAAGTTCCTTGTGGATGTGAAGGTGGGAGTCGTGTTCCCTTCTGCAGCATCTTCCCACCATGGAGAGGTGGCTGGGCATTCAGGACGAGCAGCCTGACAGGAAGGCTCCCTTAGGCTCTGGAGATGCGATAAACACAGGTCACAGGAGGCTTCAGCCCATGAAGACTGTGGAGCGGGAATCCCATCAGCCACTGCTGACTGAGCACCTGCAGGGGCCAGGGCTGAGCCGGGGAGCCCAGGAGACCCAGACCCACTCCCAGGCGAGAACCCCTAACCCAGGGTAGTTTATGACCTGCCACACAAGGGCTTACAAACCCTAAATGCTAGTCTGGACGGTCAGAGGAGCACAGCGTCACTGTGGGCTGGAATGATCAGGGAAGAAGGAGAAAGCAAGAGCATTCCAGGTGGAGAGATTGCCGTGAACTGAGACCTAAGGTAGGATTATGGAAGGTGTGGAGAGAAGAGCCAACCTTGAAGAATTGGGTATTAAGGGTCTAGTCCCTGGGTTGCACTGAGGTTGGGCCTGGTTTTCAACTCACTATTACCTCATCTGAGGAAGAAGAAAGACCTCCGCCTATCCTTCAGCCATGCTTCCACGTTCACCTCTTCCAGGAAGCCAACCAAGATCTCCCCTCCTCAGAGCCCAGCACATCTATTGCCTCTAATACTAATGTCTCACGATCTCAGATTTAGACCTAGTCAGCCCATAGTTAATGAGTTTTTATGATAACTCCCTGATATAAATGGCAGAATCTCTATCTACCAGGGCAAGTCATTGAAACCACTAGCAGCCTCAGTGAAGTACATGCCATATCTCAACACAGAGTATTAGAAGTGTTCAGAGGAGGAAGAGAAAACACCCAGATAGGACCATGAAGAAAGGCTGCATGGAGGAGGTGGTGTTCATGATGGGCTGGAAAGGACAGCCTGAATGTATCCCTCACCATTCATTGGCTTACAACTGGTCTCCCACACTACATTTTGTTGATTATGGCTTAGACCTGGTCATTCCTTATAATGTCTGGCACAGACATTACAGAAAAGTAGGAGCCCACCTCCAGCCCACTCCCAGTTCTGTGAGTCTGTCATTTCCAGGGAAGGTTGGAATCCTACCCTTGGTATCCCTGTGGCTGCTGCCTTTACTCTGTATGTCAGAGTGAGTAACAGAGTGCAATGTAGAACCTAGGAACCAGGACCTCAGAGCTGTTGGTCTTTCTTTTGCTTTTATAGCCAGGAACTAGAGATTATAAGTGTAAGTACAAAGCTCCAAAGATACTTCAATGAGATGAAAGCAAATCACACATTTAAAAGTGTGCTTTCTAATGCCAGCACTTTGGGAAGCTGAGGCAGGTGGATCACTTGAGCTCAGAAGTTCAAGGCCGGCCTGAGCAACATAGCAAGACCCTGTCTCTATTAAAAAAAAAAAAAAAAAAAAAAAAAAAATTAGCCAGGCACAATGGTGTGCACCTGTAGTCCCAACTACTTGGGGGGCTGAGGTGGGGGGACCGCTTGAGCCTGGGAGGTTGAGGCTGCAGTGAGCCATGTTTGTGCCACTGGGTGACAGAGCAAGACCCTGTCTCAAAAAAAAAAAAAAAAAAGACAATGTGCTTTGCAAAGAAATGGAATCAACCTAAGTGCTCATCAACAAATGAGTAGATAAAGAAAATGTGGTGTATATACACAATGGAATACTACTCAGCCATTTAAAAAAAGAACGAAATCATGTCTTTTGTAGCAACTTGGATGGAACTGAAGGCCATTATCCTAAGTGAAGTAACTCAGGAACGGATAACCAAAATACCTCATGCTGTCATTTATAAGTGGGATCTAAGCTAGGGATATGAGAAGGCAAACAGAGTGGTATCATGCATATTGGAGACCCAGAAGCAGGGAGGGGTCGAGGGATTGAAAAATCACCTATCAGTCAGGTACACCATACACTATTCAGGTGATGGGTGCACTCAAAGCCCAGACTTCACTGCTATACAATTTATCCATGTAACCAAAACCACTTATACCCCTAAAGCTAAAACAAAACAAAATCAGGCCAAGCGTGATGGCTCACGCCTGTAATCCCAGCACATTGGGAGGCTGAGGCAGGCTGATCAAGAGGTCAGGAGTTTGAGACCAGCCTGGCCAAGGGACCAGCCTGGCCAATATGGTGAAACCCTGTCTCTACTAAAAATACAAAAATTAGCCGGGTGTGGTGGCACGCACCTGTAGTCCCAGCTACTCCGGTGACTGAGGCAGGAGAATTGCTTGAACCCGGGAGGCGGAGGTTGCAGTGAGCCGGGATCACTCCATTGCACTCCAGCCTGGGAGACAGAGTGAGACTCTGACTCAAAAAAAAAAAAAAAAAAAAAAAAAAAAAAAAAAAATCACTCTCTGAAATAACTTTACAGTGGAGAATTCTAACAATTACTATACCCCAGCCAGGTGACCCAGGTCCACATTAACAGTGACAAGTTATGTTGACAGTATGTAGTCTCGGTATGATGGGCTGAAAATGACCCTTGATAGCTGCAGTCCTTCTCGCCAAACCTATACCTCCAGTCTAATCATGAGAAAAACATCAGACATGCTCAACCAATATGCCTCAAAACTGTCAGATTCATCAAAAACAAGGAAAGCCAGAGAAACTGTCACAGCCAATAGGAGCCTGAGGGAACATTACAACTAAATGTAATATGGCATCCTGCAATCAGAAAAAGAAGGACTAAGTAAAAAGGATATCTGAATAAAATACAGGCTTTAGTTAATAACAATGTATCCATGTTGGTTCAGTAATTGTAACAAATGTATCTATTCATGTAAGATGTTGATAGTAGAGGAACTGGTGCAAGTAGGTGGGAACTCTACTGTTTTGCAATTTTTCTGTAAATCTAAATGGTTCTAAAAGAACATTTTTATTCAAAATAATTGTGCTTTTTTTTTTTAGACGGAGTCTCACTTTGTCACCCAGGCTGGAGTGCAGTGGTGCAATCTGGGCTCACTGCAGCCTCTGCTTGCCAGGTTCAAGCAATTCTCCTGCCTCAGCCTCCCAAGTAGGGGGGATTGCAGGCGAGGGCCACCACGCCCAGCTAATTTTTTTGTATTTTTAGTAGAGACGGGGTTTCATCATGTTGGTCAGGCTGGTCTCAAACTCCCGAACTCAAATGATCCACCCACCCCGGCCTCCCAAAGTGTTGGGATTATAAGCGTGAGCCACAGTGCCCAGCCTAATAATTGTGCTTTTAAACAATAAGGGAATTCTGTCAATGTTAGTCATTACAAGTGTTTTTGTTTTGGTTTTGGTTTTGATTTTGAGACAGGGTCTCCTTCTGTTGCCCAGGCTGCAGTAAAGTGGCGTGATCATAGTTTACTACAGCCTCAAAGTCCTGGGCTCAAGGGATCCTCCCATCTCAGCTTCCTGAGTAGTCAGGACTACAAGAGGGTGGCACCACACCCAGCTAATTACAAAAACGGTTTTTGTAGAGATAGGGTCTTGCTGCGTCACCTAGGCTGGTCTTGAGCTCCTGACTTCAAGTGATCTTCCCACCTCAGACTTCAAAAATGCTGAGATTGCTAATGTTGATAATAGACTCCCAATCCAGTGCTCATCCTGTCCCATCACATGGTTGCTGGGCATATTCTATGTGCCCATAGGGTCCTCTTGGCTGTGACAATTTCTCTGACTTTTCTTGTTTTTGATGACCTTGGCAATTTTGAGGAGTCAGGTATTTTACAGAACACCCTCAATTGGGCTTTGTCTGTTCTTCTCAACTTGATTTCAAGTCACTCAGAACCATGATAGGGCCCACAGAGCTGAAACCGCTGCTTTTCCTAGGCAAGTAGGAGAGAGAAGCACCCCTCTTCCCTACACCATGAGTCCAGGGACACTGAGGAGCCAGGCCTCAGGGGTAAAGCTGTGCTTTGGGGAAGCATGGGAGATTTTCAGAAAACAGGCTCTGAAGGCCGGACACGTTCTACAGTCCCAAAGTGGGACTACAGGTGTGAGGCCAGGAGTTCAAGACCAGCCTGGGCAACATAGCAAGACCCTGTCTCTACAACAAATGGATTGATTTATTGATTGATTGCTTGATTTTTATTTTTGAGACAGGGGCTCACTCTGTTGCACACACTGGAGTGCAGTGACATGATCTTGGCTCACTGCCAACTCACCCTCCTGGGCTCAAGTGATTCTCATGCCTCAGACTCTTCAGTAGCTGGGACTACAGGTACATGCCACCATGCCTGGCTAGTTTTTATATTTTTTGGTGGAGATGAGGTTTCACCATGTTGCCCAGGCTGGTCTTGAACTCCTAGGCTCAAGTGATCCACCCACCTCAGCCTCCCAAAGTGCTGGAACTGCAGGTGAGAGCCACTGTGACCCACCTCTACAACAAATTTAAAAATTAGCCAGGCGTGGTGGCTCGTAGTTGTGGTCCCAGATGCTCTGGAGGCTGAGATGGAGGGATCCCTTGAGCCTGGGAAGTCGAGGCTGCAATGAGCTGTGATTGTTCCACTGCGCTCCAGCCTGGGTGACAAAGCGAGACCTCCATCTCCTAAATTAATTAATTAATTAATTAAATTGAAAAAGGCTCTGGTCTCACTGCACCAGTGCTGGGTATGATGTTCCAGCTTCGCATCTTGTGGAAGATTTGGCCTCCCGCTAAGGTGGGTCCAAGAGGGAGAGTCTTGGCTTGGGATTGAATATTCCAGAGGACTAGACTCTTCATATCTCTCCAGAGCCAGTCTGAGGGACGACCTCCTTTCTTCACCGTCAGCTTCAGTGGGTCCATAGGGACCGATGGCACTGTGGATGCTGGTGCCTTCAAGAAGTTGCCTTGACAACCCATCCTTCCAAGTGTGGGGGAGAGAGCGAGTGCCTGCATGAGTTCTGAAAAGGACAGAATTCTAGGATGTTGAGCTGCCTCTGAGGCTGTTGTCATCTTGATGGGTACCTTCATTATACAATTTTCTAGGCTCGACCCTCCCTTGCCAGCCCCTCCTCTTAGGACTCAGCCTGATGAGGGGGTGGCAGCAGCTGCTGGGCACTGGCCTGTGTGGGTTGGACAGAGCTGGCAGCAAACACGGCACGCTAAATTCAGGGGACCATTCGAGATGTCTAGACAGGAAGTCAGGCTGAGACAAAAGCAAGGACACTCCCCTCACACTAGAGCCCAGGCAGGCTGTCCCACTGCTTCAGAAGCCCAGAGGATCAGACCTCTGGGATCTGAGTGCCAGCCCACAGCAGGTCTTTCTTTTTTTACTTTTTAGAGCCAGGATCTTACTGTGTCACCCAGGCTGGAGTACAGTGATACAATCGTAGCTCATTGCAGCCTTGACCTCCCAGGCTCAAGCAATCCACCTGCCTCAGCCTTCCCAGCACCAGGACCACAGGCGTGTACCACCACACCCAGCTAATTTTTAAATTTTTTTGTAGACACAGTGTCTTATTATATTGCCCAGGCTGGTCTCGAACTCCTGGCCTCAAGCAATTCTTCTGCCTCAGCCTCCCAAAGCGCTGGGATTACAGGTGTGAAGCACCTCACAGGCCCCAGGGCAGGTCTTTACGGACATAAAGAGTATGTTTTGACCCAGCCCCTGTGCAGCAGACGTGTGCAAGGTGGGGCAGGGAACTGTGCGTGGGTGGCACTCAGGTGAAAGCGGCTCACTATGGCCTTAAAGTTGAGGCTGGGAAAGTAGATCTGGCATCAGTGCTTCAGGCCTTCCTCCCAGAGCCAGCATTGGGTGTGCTCTGAATATCACTTAACATCCAAGTGGGAGTTGGCAGGGAGGGCAGGGCCTCAGGGGTCTAGCTCAGCTTAGCCAGCATCCAGCACTGGGACCTTGAACAATCAGTCTGTCTCTCTGTGTCCCCATTTGTAGAATGGGGCTAATCCTATCCCTGCCCTACCTGCCTCTTGGGTTATTATGAGATGTATATGAAACGCTGTGTGGGAAAGACCTGTGTGAAGTGCTTGGCAGGCATGACTCTAAAGGGTGTTTACACTGTGAAGCTTTGAGGCTGTTGAGATATTCAGTTCCATTGAACTGGGAGACTCTGTTTCTTTTGGCTATCAATGACTGAGTTGCTTAGATTGGGAAGTCTTACAGGTCATTGAGTCCAACGCACCCATGTTGTCCTTGAGAAAAGCTACAGCATGTGATGTTGTGACCTCCCTTGTCCCAGAACAAGTCAGTATCTGAGCTGGGGCAACAGCCCAGGGCCCCCAATTCCCACACAGGGCTCCGTGGCTCATGCCACACGGCTTCCATGTCTGGCAGGGCCCATTCTCCTGGCGCTAAACACCTTCCTCTCGCCTCCCTCACAGAGAACCCAACAGCCATCATTTGCATTTTAGTGCACACCCGCTCCCTGCCAGCTCATCATATAACCAAACACCCATGCCAGATTCTGGGATCTTTAAGGAAATACAAAAGAGTGAAAGACACAACAGAAAGATGATAACCGAGTGTTCCTTGGGCGCTCTGCCAGTGTGGATCGGCAGTACGCCTGGAACTCCCAGCTTCAATCTGTTCACCAACCTGTTACTTTCCCTCATCCAAGCTGCTCCTGAAAGCCCGTCTCCTCTGGGAAGTCTTCCCAGATCAACTGAGCGACTGGCAGCTTCTGTGGTTGGCCCGGTCTAAACCTCGTACTTCCCTGGGTGTCATGCACCCACCTTCCACCCCTGCAGGCACATGGCCTTGTCCCCTCTTCCCAGTGGCTAGGCCCCTCCTGGCTCCCCGCTTCCCTTCCCGCACCCGACAGCTCCCCAATCTGCCCTGATTCCTGTCTGCAGCTTGACATACATTTGATGTTAATACTTTTTCATCTCCTCATGTATTCGCCTCCTGCTTTCATTTGGTGTAAGTGTGCCCTCTCTTTGCTTCTTCACATCTGTGTGGTTCATTGGAGACATTTGTAACTCAGGGGGTCTCATTATCAAGAAGGGAGAACCTCATGCCTCTGCCCTTTGCTTGGGTCTGATGAGGAGATGGCTGGACTCTCATTTCCAGTGCTTTAAACAAATCCAAATTCCATGTCTCACCAGCTTCAGCTAGCTAACTGGATTCCTGCTTCCCAGAAGTCTCTCTATCCATGAGCAACAATTCTATCTTTGATTTTTTTCATCTAAGCTATGAAAGAGATAAACAAGTCAATTTATTTATTTACTTATTTTTCGAGACAGAGTCTCACTCTGTCTCCCAGACTAGCGTGCAGTGGTGTGATCATGGCTCACTGCAGCCTCAAACTCCTGGGCTCAAGTGATCCTCCCACCTCTGCCTTCTGAGGAGCTGGGACTACAGGCCCACACCACCACGACTGGCTAGTTTTTAAATTTTTAGTAGAGATGGGGTCTCGCTCTGTTGCCCAGGCTGGTCTTGAACTCCTGGTGTTGAACTCCTCAGCTCACACAAGCCTCCCCAACTTCAGCCTCCCAAAGTGCTGGGATTATAGGCATGAGCCACCACACCTGTCCCATTTTTCTTCCTCAGACTTTCTACTTACCCTGATCTTTGGTTATATGAGGTTAGTGTTGTTTAAAAGGGGCCTGCAGAAATGCTACCATTTGTCTAAAAAGGAGGGGAGGTAGAATATACACACACACACAACACACAACACACATACACACAAGATAGCTACACATAAATATGTACATGCATAGGTATGTATTTTTTTGCTGTCAAGTTTAACTTATCTTGGAATGATATGTCTAAATTATCTCTGTAACTATACATTATCTCTGAATGATGCACCAACATCTGAAAATATCAGTTGCCTTTGGAGATTTTCATTATATGCCTTTAGAGCTTTTAAAACTTAAAAAATAATACATTATTTGATGTATATGAAGCTTAATTAAAATGAATGTTTATCTTGAGGTATAATAAGAAATACTTCTTCCCCATGGAGCCACCAGCCTCCCATCTTAAGAAATGGAACCTCACCAATGGTGCTGAATCTTCCTGCAGCCCCTCCCTGCTTCCACAGAGCGAAACACTGGCCTCAGTCCTATTTTCATGCTTTCTTGGAGTTTATCACAAATGTATATATTCCTAAGTAATATATCATTTCACATTACTTGCTTTCAACTTTATAAAAATGGTATCACACTGTTTGTATCTTACTGTGACTCGCTAGTTGCTCTCACTATAGCACTAATATCATCCATACTGATGCTGGTAACTCTGTCTCACTCTGTTGTCCAGGCTGGAGTGCAATGGCACGATATTGGCTCACTGAGGCCTCCACTTCCTGGGCTCAAGCAATCCTCCTGCCTCAGCCTCCCAAATAGCTGGGACTACAAGCATGCACCATAATGCCCAGCTTTTTTTTTTTTTTTTTTTGAGACAGAGTCTTGCCCTATTACCCAGGCTGGAGTGCAGTGGTGTGATCTTGGCTCACTACAACCTCCACCTCCCAGGTTCAAGCAATTATCCTGCCTCAGCTTCCCGAATAGGTGGGATTACAGGCATGTGCCACCATGCCTGGCTAATTTTAAATTTTATTAGAAATGGAGTCCGGGCCGGGCGCGTGGTGCCAAGCCTGTAATCCCAGGCACTTTGGGAGCCGAACGCGATCACAGTCAAGGATCGATAACCATCCGCTAAACCGCGAAACCGTCTCCCTACTAAAAATACAAAAAAACTAGCCGGGCGAAGTGGCGGCCCTGTAATCCCAGCACTCGGTGGAGGCAGCAAATGCGTAAACCCGAGGGAGCTTCATGAGCTAGATCCGGCCACTGGCACCACCCCCGCGGACAGAGTGAACTCTGCCCTTCAAAAAAAAAAATAAAAAAAAAAAAAAAAAAAAAAAAACAAAAAAAAAAAAAAAAGAAATGGGTCACCAGCTGCCAGATGCCCAACTCCGACCTCAGGGTCTCCCACCGTCGGCCTTCATGGCAGGATTACACTGAGCCACCGCGCCCAGCCGGCAGCTATTTTATCTTATAGAACAGGTTCACCATTTGCTCAGACTTTCCAACTCCTGAACTCAAGCGATCGCCACGCCTTCCCCAAATGTTGTGGTTACAGGGACCGCTGCACCATGGCCGGAAACTTTTATCATCGTATTTCATTGTAACAAAACAACATCCTTAGTCATACACCCACTTCCGATCCCATTTCCTGTATCCACAATAGTTCTTTCCCACTATGGCATGCAACGTTCATATATTGTCCTGCGCATCGCGCAAAGACTTCCCCAGGTGGCCTCCTGCGCAGTGAAGCTGGGCCAGTGCTAACAACTCCCACTTTTGCCAAATGGTTCAACTGTTGACCAATCCCTCTCAATTGCACATGAAGTTTCTTTTTTACCATTTACCATTGCTGAAAGCAAATTCTTTAAATTTTTTGCCAATCCAGTGGTGTTAAAAGTGCGACTTATGCTTCATCACATGTGTTTGGTTACTGCTAACATTGAAGAGCATCTTCGTTTATTGGCCATGTGTTTCCTTTCATGACCCTTGAATTCTGAACCACATTAAATATATACCTGTCCAAAATATATGTAGAAAAATGGCCCGCAATAACCATTCTCATATACACAAGGCCCTACACTTAACAGCCAAGAAAAAATATCATTCAAACCAGTGTCACAATACATAAATTGCTAAAGCAATACATTTTGAGTTATAGCTGGAACCACATTCCCTCAAACCATTCATATTGCCTGGTGCGGTGGCTCATCCTGAACCACACACCGCTCTTGGCGCACCAAGGCGGGGCAGATCACAAAGTCAAGAGATCGAGACATCCTGGCCAACATGTGAACCCCATCCTTACAAAAAACAAAAAATTAGCTTGGCATGGAGGCACTGCCGTGGCCAGCTAGTTTGGAAACTGGAGGCCCCAGAGAATCCCTTGAACCCAGGGAGGCGGAGTCAGTGAGGCAGTATCACACGCGCATTCCAGCCTGGGCAAACCAGAGCAAGTTAAAAACCAAAAAAAGTTATGAACCTTACCTCCCAATACCAGAAGAACCATATGTGGAGATAAGGTCTTTTAAGAGGGGTATTGAAGTTAAAATGAAGTCTTTAGGGTAGCTATCCAATCGGACACGGCCTCATAAGACAGGATGTTAGGACACAAACACACAGAGCCAAAGGACAACCATGAAGACGAAGGAGAAGGGGTCCCCTCTGTAAGCCCAGAGCAAAGGCCCTGAAGAACCCACCTCATCAGCACCTTGACTTGGACTTTCAGCCCCAGACCCAGGAACAATAAATGTCTATTGTTTCGCCCACCAGTCTGTGCTCCAGGAGCAGGGAGCCAACTACGGTGTACACAGCAACTCCACATCCTCATTTCAAGCACCATCATCATCAAACAGGCAAGCACTCCTGGGTCTAAGGCACTCCATTGTTAAATCCTCACTGCATCTTTTAAGGCAGAAAACTACCTCCTGTTTAAAATGAAGAAACTAGGCTGGGTGTGTGGCTCATTCTATAACCCAGCACTGGGAGGCCCAATGTGGGGGGGAGGGGCTTGCTGAGGGCCCAGGAGTCGAGACCAGACCGGCAACACAATGAGACCACGTTGCTACAAAAATTAAAAACCTAGCTGGGGGCATGGTTACATGCCTGTAGTCCTCAGGACACTTGGGAGGGGGCTAGGGTGGGGGAGAATGGCTCAGCCTAGGAGCAGAAGTGCATGAACAAGACTGCACCACTGCACCCAGCCTGGCCACAGAAGAAGACCCTGTATCAAAAAAATAAATTAATAAAAACGAGAAACCAGCTCACTATTTAAGTAGGTGAAGGAGATAGACCAGATGAAAAGAAATGAACAGTCCATATGATGCGGGCCAGCAGAAAACTCAGGCAGAGGAATCATCCAATGTTACATGAAGAGAAGCTAATCAGGGGAAGCAGCCCTTTATAGCCTTCCTTTTACCTCAAGGGGATGGAACGATGTGAAAGGAAAAACCTCAGGGGGCACACAAATCACCTTGGGAAAAAGGGAAGAAAACCATGCACATCAGACGGTCAAAGACCATGGGCCAAGGCATTTGGGAATATGAATCATTCCCTATAGAACGATAGGCCACTTAATCGGGCTCGGGGGTGGTTGGGGGGTGGTGCGGGTGGGTGGTTGTGTGGTGAGATTCAAGCTTCAGGTGTGAGGTTGGATGACAGGACATCAAAGGTCCCTTCCTGTCCCAAGAGTCAATGGTGTGTCTGAGACCAGGTGACAGGTAAGCAGTGGACCCTGATTCCCAAATCTCTCCACCACACTGAGCTGCCTTTAAACAGATGAGTGGCTGGACAAATGAGCTCCAAGGATGGTAGGATTCACTCAGCCGCCTGGGTACGGGACACAGTGACAGGGAGTCTATACAGCTTTTGAAATGAGAGAATGAATTCCTCGCCTTTCCCTTTTCAGAAGTCTGGTGCATGTCTTTTTGGAAGTTTCAGGAGCAGGTAGGCAGCTGGAAGTAGTAGGGAAGGAGCCGTGTTAAGAAGCTGCCAAGCACCAGCTCCCCCATGTGTCTCCTCCTTAATTAATCTTCTGCATTAGTTCCAGCTGTAAGATGACTTTCCCCCTCCATTTTACAGATGTGGAAATTGACACTTAAAGAGTCTATGGGGCCAGGGCATGGTGGCTGACGTCTGTTATCCCAGCACTTGGGGAGGTCGAGGCCAGTGGATCACGAGGTCAGGAGATCGAGACCAGCCTGGCCAACATGGTGAAACCCCGTTTCTACTAAAAATACAAAAATTAGCTAGAACGGTGGCAGGCACCTGTAATCCCAGCTACTCGGGAGGCTGAGGCAAGAGAATCACTTGAACCCGGGAGGCAGAGGTTGCAGTGAGAGGAGATTGTGCCACTGCACTCCAGCCTGGATGACAGACAAGACTCTATCTCAAAAAAAAAAAAGAGGCTATGGAACTGTCCAGACTTACAAAGCTAAGTCACAGCAGTGACCTTCACTAAATCACCTAACCTCAGGATTTTTTTAAAGAGAAACAGGGCCTCGTTCTGTCACCCAGGCTGGAGTGTGGTGGCACAATCACAGCTCACTGCAGCCTCCAACTCCTGGGCTCAAGTAATCCTCTGACATCAGCCTCCCAAGTAGCCAGGACTACAGGCATGTGCCACCATGCCCACCTAATTTTTTAAAGTTTTGTAGAGATGGGGTATTGCTATATTGTCCAGGCTGGTCTTGAACTCCTGTCCTTAAGAGATCCTCCCTCAGCCTCTCAAAATGCTGGGATTATAGGTGTGAGCCACTGTGTCAGGCCTCCATTTTCACATCTTGTTGCCCAAAGGCTATCTGAATGCAAACAGTTTTGATTTCTTTTCTCATTTCTGTAAATCCAGACTGCTATCCTTCAGTAAAAAGCCCAGGATAAGCAAGTCTTCTCAGAAAGGACTTGTATGCCAGGAGGGGATAGGACAGGGGCACTTCCTTCTTATTCTCTGATTCAGACAATTAACAGATGAAGTAGATGCTTCCAACCCTGGATTCCAACCAGACGGCCGCCCTTGGTCTTCTCCCTAATGAAATTCTCCAGGAAGAGAACTAGTGCTTCCTTCTCCTGCAAATGTGGTCCTCTCTTCCTTCCTTCACTGAACACTTTTATTCCAGAAGAGAGTAATGCTCCCTTCTAGCACAATCTCAGCGGAGAAGGGCGACTGCACTAGCTACAGCAGAGAGGCCTGAATGGGCCCGTTTCAAGCTGAATGATCTATTCAGCCTTCATTGATCAGCAAACTGGCTGAGAGCCCTTTGAGCTAGCCAGGAACGTGGCATCGGAGCAGGGAGTCCTCTGTGCTCTTCTTCTTCTTCGTGTGTGTGTGTGTGTGTTTGTGTGTGTGTTGTGGGGGAGGGGTGTGCGTGCATCCAAGGCAAAATATAACTCCTATTTTAGTCTGAGTCCCACCCTCATTGGTTAGGACACGTAAACATGGGGAGGGCAGTGGTTCTCCCAGACAGTAAAGAGGCTGAGGGGGAGGATCAGGATCATTGTTTTCCCTTGGAGCTGGAAGGCTAGACGAATCCACTCCCCAATTCAGCTGGTTCTGCCAGAGAGAGGAAGCTGGGAAGGTTCCAGAACAGGAAGGAACTTCTTCACTCTATCAGCTTTTCTTTGACTTCTGGGGGCTTCAAAGGCCTTCCTCCTCCTACAGAGGTCAGAATCCAGGTCCTTTCCGCTGCAATCCTGTCCCAGAACTAAAGAACGGCACATCTTTAAGCTCTGGGTCCATAGGGCTGAGCTTTCCTCTCTCCTCTCAAACTTGGCCTCAAGAATTCCTTTCTCCGCAGTCCAGTTCCACCCTCTCCTGCACCCCTGACTTATCTGCCCTATTATTTCCGCCATCCAACCTTTATAGAACTCAGAACAGAGCACACTCCATTGTTACAGATAACCCACCGAAGGGGTAGAGAGTTACAGAACAAAGAGAAGAAACAGTTGTTTCCCTCAGGAAGTTTAATTTAGATCAGGTGAGTGCAAGGCTAAACCACTTAAATACAAAATTTATGAGCCAGTGCCCTGCACAAAGCACATGTCTTGCAGGTCAGACCTGGGGACCACTGCTGGGGATGACTTTCATGCCTGCGTTTTAGGAATGACCTCGCAGAGGAGGCCAGCAATCCGCTGTCACGCAGAGGAGTGCCAGGCTGCCATCAGGTTTACAGGGGAAGTTGTGGTGTGACCGGCATGGGACGCTGTGCCCACTAAGCACAGGAGCAAATGCAGAGACCCAATGGCAGCTGGGTAGAAGGGAGGGACTGATGCTGTAATACCAGACACAGGGAGAGGAGATTGCACAGAGGGAGATCATCCCACTGTCAGGGACCAGGTAGTGTTTGTCACATTCCACGGGTCCAATGGCACAAAATCCCCAGAATGGGGAACACAATGAAAATAGACACAGCCAGGCAGAGGCTGCTTACCTGCCGAGTGACCTTGGACAACACTTCAAGTTGGTTGGGACTCAGTTTTCTCACCTAGGTGAGGAGGGGGTTGCATTTGATCAGTGATTTCCTGAATTTTAGACCGGTCTAGTTAACTAAAAGTTTGGGGGACTAACTTTTCATGCTGCCAAAAAATAATATTTTAAAAATACCACCATCACTATCAGTTTTAAAAAGAAAGCATATTTCAGTACTAAAAAAGTACATGAGGCTGGGCGCAGTGGCTCACGCCTGTAATCCCAGCAATTTGGGAGGCTGAGGTGGGCAGATCACAAGGTCAGGAGTTTGAGATCAGCCTGACCAACATGGTGAAACCCCGTCTATACTAAAAATACAAAAATTAGCCAGGCATGGTGGCACGTGCCTATAATCTCAGCTACTCAAGAGACTGAGGCAGGAGAATTGCTTGAACCCAGAAGGCAGAGGTTGCAGTGAGCAGAGATCGCGCTACTGCACTCCAGTCTGGGTGACAGAGTGAGACTCCGTCTCAAAAAAACAAAACAAAACAAAAAGTAGATGAGACATCATCTTAGAATACTAAGGAGAGACCTTTAAAGAAATTCAGCTATATGGAAAACTCCACTACATGATCGTACTTTTCTCATTTTATCAAAGACTCTTGAAAGCTTCATTATGGAGGGAAACTGATTCAAGAATAGATGACTCCAGAGGAGCTTCCTAGCTCTAAAGGTTTCAAGATTTGAATCCCACCTGAGCAAATCACCTAACCTTTGAACTTCTATACAATGAGGGTGGCTCAATGAGAGAATATAGATAGGTACTGGGTGTTTCCCCAAGGCTGCAGCATAGTAATAACTCTCAGAGAATGGTGACTGATGTACTCTCTGCAGGTGATCCCTGACACCTAGAAAGAAAGTTATCATTCCTCTTGTTTAGCCGTTCCAATTTCTCCTGTGTCCTGGGGTGCCCAAGAAGCTTCCTCTAGGGATTTCCTGTAGCTGTGAAGGTATGGGCAGGGTGCTACAGGCAGAAAGCTGGGAGATACCCCCTACTTCTTGAACTGGAGGCAATAAATCACACAGGGAAGGAGCCGCACCTCACCCTTGCAGCACTTGTAGGTAAAAGTCTTTCAATGGGCCGACATGGTGGCTCATGCCTGTAATCCCAGCACTTTGGAAGGCTGAGGGTGGGGATGGATCACTTGAGGTCAGGAGTTCCAGACCAGCCTGACCAACATGGTGATACCCTATCTCTACTAAAAATACAAAAATTAGCCAGGCATAGCGTGCGCCTGTAGTCCCAGTTACACAGGAGGCTGAGGCAGGAGAATCACTTGAACCAGGAGGCAGAGGTTGCAGTGAGCTGAAGATCTTACCACCGCACTCCAGCCTGGACAACAGAGTGAGACCCAGTCTCAAAAAAATGTCTTTCGGCCGGGCGCCGTGGCTCACGCCTGTAATCCCAGCACTTTCAGAGGCCGAGACGGGCGGATCACGAGGTCAGGAGATCGAGACCATCCTGGCTAACACGGTGAAACCCCGTCTCTACTAAAAAA
>NW_016813109.1:160510-194858 GCF_001698545.2 Rhinopithecus bieti | reverse complement strand
CTCAGCCTCCCAAGTAGCTGGGACTACAGGTGCCTGCCACCACGCCCGGCTAATTTTTTGTATTTTTAGTAGAGACAGGGTTTCAACGTGTTAGTGAGGATGGTTTTGATCTCCTGACCTCATGATCCGCCTGCCTTGGCCTCCCAAAGTGTTGAGATTACAGGCGTGAGCCGCCGTGCCCGGCCCCTAATTTTTGTATTTTTAGTAGAGACGGGGTTTTGCCATGCTGGCCAGGCTGGTTTCAAACTGCTGACCTCAAGTGATCTGCCCGCCTTGGCCTCCCAAAGTGCTGGAACACAGAGGAATGAGCCACGGCGCCTGCCCTGGGGGCTGTTTTTAAATCCTGCTTTCCCTGCTGCTGGGAGTGTGGAATAGTCAGCGCATCTCTGTGATTGAAAGGAAAAGCCCCTGTGATATAAGTTAGTTGTGTGTGCTGCCATGCTGTGCCCTCATATTAAAGTTCTCTAAGCACCAGCAGGATGGCTTCTTTTTCTCTGCCATTATGGAGAATTGGAAAGTTCTGATCTAGAAAGTACACAATTGGGTATGTTTGCCTTCCTGCTCTTCCTTCCTTGATTGGCAGTGACAGGGGTCATGGGCAGCAGAGACCGAGCCAATCATGGGCACCGGGGGCCCCTCCCAGCCCAGGCCACACTTTAGGGCATCTCCCGGGTGCCTTCCCTACAGCCTGGCTGGCTGGCTTCAGCTGTGAATCTGTCTGTAAGAAGCCTCACTGCTGGGGAGGGTCTCCTCTGCCGCTGCTAGCTTTCCTTCATCATCCACCCCTCAGCCTGCACTCTCCACCCCCACCTGACCTCTTCAGAACCAGAGCTGTGGAAAAATCAGCCTTGATGAATGGAGATTACAGGGCTCTGTGTGTTATAAAATGTGGTCAGGAAATGCTGAGGGTCCTCCTGAGCTCACTAGTGGATTCCCTAGAGAAGGATAATACAATTGAAGAGGAATTGAAAGGAGCTTTCCAAAGAGAAAGAAGAAAGGCAGCAGTTTCTGTCCAGGAGGGGAGATGTGGCAGAGGACAGAAGCCAGGGCCAGAGCACTGCAGCCACTCCATCAATCTGCAGCTTTCCATCACTTCAGACCTGGCAGTGACGCTGAGGGGAAGGGAAATCTGAGGCCAGAGAGTGAGAGGACAGAGAGCACAAGAGATTGCCAAGGAAGTTATTGAGAAAAGAGATTTGAGAATCACCAATGTGTTTCAGGCTCCTGGATTGCTCACCCTTCTTTCTCTGCCTCAATCACGTTTTCTTTGATATTTATCGTTATGACACCCGGATGCAGGATGAAATGTTGAGTGAGGATAGAACAAAGGAAGACCATTGATGAAAATAAGGAAGGCAAAGGGGGCAGGACCTCCCCACACCTCCTTTTATTTTTTAAGAGACAGGGTCTTGCTGTGTCTCCCAGGCTGGAGTATAGTGGTGTGATCATAGCTCACTGTAGCTTTGACCTCCTGGGCTCAAGGGATCTTCTTGCCTCAGCCTCCCAAGTTGCTGGGACTACAGACACATACGACCATGCCCAGCTAATTTTTAAATTTTTTATAGAGACATAGTCTCCAACTCCTGGCCTCAAGCAATCCTCCTACCTCAGCCTCCCAAAGCACTGGGATCACAAGTGTGAATCACTGTGCCTGGCCCCCACCTCTTTAGATCCAAACTGGCACCAATCTGGGTGGCAGCTTCAGAATGGCTCTGTGGAGAGGTGAGCCTGGTACCACCCCCAAATGTCTAAGCAATAAACCAGAGGGTAGTTCAGGCTTTCTTGCCCATCGGTGACTCCTGGTATCCCGCACAGCAGCTCAGTAAAGGTACTCCACATCTCATGAGCACCAACCCAGTTAAAAAGCCCTGAGCTTTACATTCTCCTAACCCTACAAATCCACTTTACAGTTGAGAAAATTGAGGTGCAGAGAGGCTGCTAAATTTGCCAAAATGACAAAAGAAAAAATTTGTACCTTGGACAGACGGATGTTTACCCAGTTCCAAGGAGAATATTGGGAAGTCAGTGAAGCAAAATGCCAAGGAGGGTTGCAGTTATTCTGTGTATTTGATTAAGGATAGTCTCATTTAGATCCTCTGAAGGGCTTTAGAATTTAAATAAAAGGCCACCTGAAGCAGAAACAGGAACAGGAAGGTAGGAAGGGTGCATAACTGCTCCCCAGTCCCAGGACAAAGCCCCCTTAGCCAGGACCAGGGGGATGGACCACATCATTGTCTGGACAAAGTTATGTGGGCATTTATTGTCCCAATGTGTGCTCCAACGATCCTCTATCTATCATCAATCCTCTGTTTTTGCTGCCACCAACACATGATAATCTAATCTGGAAGTAAAAAAAAAAAAAAAAAAAAAAGCAGTGGAATATCTGTAGAAACAAACATCATGAAATGTCCTGGCTCCCTTCCCAGGGCTTCAATAAAAATGCAGGAAGGAAGAAGCCACAGAGCGGAGTCCACATCAGCAAGTCCTTCCTGAGTCTCCATTAAGTACTCAGGAGAGGACTGTGCAGCTTCAGTGTAGATTGCCAGGTGCTGTTGCAGAGGGGACCCTCCTGGTGGAGGAACAGGCTTAAGGATGAACAGGGGACAGAGATGTGTTGCGTATTTGTATTCCTGGATTGTTCTCTTTTCTTTGCCCCCATATTCAATGTTTTGACATAACAAACTTTCTTCCTGGCCAGGCATGATGGCTCACGCCTGTAATCCCAGCACTTTGGGAGGCCGAGGTAGGTGGATCACCTGAGATCAGAAGTTTGAGACCTGCCTGGCCAACATGGTGAAACCCCGTCTCTACTAAAAATACAAAAAATTAGCCGGGCATGGTGGCAGTCACCTGTAATCCCACCTATTCAGGAGGCTGAGGCAGGAGAATCACTTGAACCTGGGAGGTGGAGGTTGCAGTGAGCCGAGATCGCACCAACTGCACTCCAGCCTGGCAAACAGAGCGAGACTCCGTCTCAAAAAAAAAAAAAAAAAAAAAAAAAAAAAAAAAAAAAAAAAAACTTTCTTCCTTTGAGTGTTTAAAAAACTTCACTTTGCACTTAAAAAAACTTGGATTGGAATTTATTGGTATGAAAGTACAGCTTCTAAATTGGGCAACTATATGAACCCTGTGTTCTACTCGGGAAGTCTGGGAGGCAGGGGACAAGGAGATCTTTTCCATTATAGTGAGGAAAAACCACAGCCAAACGGAAAGTTTATGCCGTGAGAAAACCTGAAACAAGTGAAGTCAAGAGACAAAAACCAATACCTTTTTTTCTTTTTACTTTTTCTTTTCTTTTCTTTCTTTCTTCTTTTCTTTCTTTCTTTTCTTTCTTTTTTTTTTTTTTTTTTTTTTGAACAATTAAGGTTTTCCCGCCTATGTTGCCAAAAAGCCAGCTCTCCCACTATGGGCCTCCAAAGTGATTCCAAAAAACCCGCCTGGCCTCTTTCAAAAGTGCTGGGATTAACAGGCATTTAGCCACTATGCCCAAATCAAAAAAAAAAAATCGTTTCTTTTAATCAGAAGTACTACCTTACCCCTTGCTCCTCTACTTAAAAAATTCTGAAAGGACCCTGGGCAAGGGTGGGCTCACGCCTATAATCCAGCAACTTTGGGAGCCAGGGTGGGCAGATTCACGAGCCGTCAAAGAGGATGGAGACCATCCTGCGCCCAAATATGGCTGAAACCCTCTCTATAAAAATACAAAAATTAGCTGCGCATGGTGGCGTGCCCCGCTTGTAATCCCAAGCTACTGGGGAGCTGAGGCCGTTGAGACGTCACTTGAACCGGAGGCGCGAGGTTACAGGTTGCAGCCCGAGAATTCGCCACCGAACTCGCACTTCCAGCCTGGTGACAGAGTTGAGAAGGTCCATCTCAAAAAAAAAAAAAAAAAAAAAAAAAAAAAAAAAAAAAAAATCTCTGAAAGACAGAAGGAGGTGGAACTATAGGCAGGCAGAAGGCATGCAAAAAGATACATAACTCGAAACAAAAAGATAAACTCGAAACATACCTAGCAGAAAGCACACTTGATTTGAAAGATTCTATCTCAGTTTTCTGTGGACCTATTCATAACACAGAAATATGGTTTCTTTTTTTTTTGAGATGGAGTCTCGCTCCGTCGCCCAGGCTGGAGTGCAGTGGCCAGATCTCAGCTCACTGCAAGCTCTGCCTCCCGGGTTTACGCCATTCTCCTGCCTCAGCCTCCCGAGTAGCTGGGATTAAAGGCGCCGGCTACCTCGCCCGGCTAGTTTTTTGTATTTTTTAGTAGAGACGGGGTTTCACCGTGTTAGCCAGGATGGTCTCGATTTCCTGACCTTGTGATCCGCCCGTCTCGGTCTCCCAAAGTGCTGGGACTACAGGCTTGAGCCACCGCACCCGGCTAGAAATATGGTTTCTTAAAATACAGTTTCTGCACTGGTGGGTTGAGTCTCCTCAAAAATGCCTCCCACATTTTCACTGGCCCCTCCTTTAGCATGAACTCATAATTCCTGAACACCATCTCCAAGTGGGCTGGCAGAACCGGAGCAGGCAGGGTGGTTCTGAAACCTAGGGACACCCTTAGTGACACTGAGATTTGGGCACAGAGGGGTCAGATTTCAGCTCTTTTTTTTTTCTGTCATCCCACCACCTCCCTCAACACACACCCACTTCACAAGATCCTATGAAGTGGAACTGTTTCAGAAAAATGGTACTGGTGTTGATTCAAGCAGATTACTAACAAGTTCTCTCTAAAAACGCACACTCAAACTGTTACAATTCTGTTTGGTGTGGTTTAAACTTTTTTTCTAATAGTTGAATTTTTAAAGGAAGAGGGGTTTTAAATTCCCTTCTGTAGACACTGTTAATCAAGAACAGCCTCTTTTCCCACATGAACTGGCTGGACATGAACGCTCTGGAGTCAGCCTATCTGCATTGACAGGCTTGCTTCCTTACATAATGACTTGGGGAAATATGTAGCCTCCGTTTTCTCACCTGTGAATTGGGAGCTAACAGTTGCATCTGTGAGGCTGAAATGGGATAACTTCTATAAAACCATTTACCATAGTACCAACTCATAGTAAGTATTCATTAAATAGTAGCTATCATGACTTCAAAATAAAACATACCCCCAAAAGGCTTATGTAGAGAGATAAAATCTAATACTGTGCCATTTATTTATTTATTTATTTATTTATTTATTTATTGAGATCTTACTCTGTTACCCAGGCTAGAGTACAGTGGCATGAACACGGCTCACTGCAGCCTTGACCTCCTGGGCTCCAGGGATCTGCAGCCTCTCAAAGTGCTGAGATTACAGGCCACCACGCCTGGTCCACTATTTGTATTTTCTATACAGGCATACCTTGGAGATATTGTAAGTTCGATTACAGTCTACCACAATAAAGCTAATATTGCAATACGGTGAGTTGCGTGAATGTTTTGGTTTCCCAGTGCATATAAAAGTTACATTTGGCCGGGTGCAGTGGCTCACGCCTGTAATCCCAGCACTTTGGGAGACCTAGGCGGGTCAATCACCAGAGGTCAGGAGTTCAAGACTAGCCTGGCCGACATGGTGAAACCCCCGCCTCTACTAAAAAATACAAAAATTAACTGAGCGTGGTAGCACGTGCCTGTAGTCCCAGCTACTTGGGAGGCTGAGGCAGGAGAATCGCGTGAACCCAGGAGGTAGAGGTTGCAGTGAGCCGAGACTGCACCTCCACTCCAGCCTGGGCTACAGAGCGAGACTCCATCTCAAAAAAAAAAAAAAAAAAAAAAAATTAACCAGGTGTGGTGGCACACACCTGTTGTCCCAGCTACTCAGGAGACTGAGGCAGGAGAACTGCTTGAACCCGGGGGGTGGAGGTTGCAGTGAGCTAAAATAGTGCCACTTCACTCCAGCCTGGGCAAAAGAAGGAAACTCCAACCCTGTCTCTACCAAAAATACAAAAATTAGCTGGGCGTGGTGGTACACGCCTGTGATCCCAGCTACACGGGAGGCTGAGGTATGAGAATTGCTTGAACCCGGGAGGTGGCGCAGGTTGCAGAGAGCTGAGATCGCACAACTGCACTCCAGCCTGGGCAACTGAACGAGACTCCATCTCAAAATAAAAAAAAGAATCCACTCTCTTTGCTCATCCATAAGAAGCAACAAACAGCTCCCCATCCGTTCACGTTCTATCATGAGCTTGTAGCAATTCAGTTACATCTTCAGGTTCTACTTCTAATTCTAGTTCTCTTCCTATTTCCCCCACATCTGCAGTTACTTCCTTCACTGCAGTCTTGAACCCCTCAAAGTTATTCATGAGGGTTGGCATAAACTTCTTCTAAACTCTGATTAATGTGAATATTCTGACCTTCTCTTATGAATCTCAAATGTTCTTCACGGGATGTAGAATGGTGAATCCTTTCCAGAAGGTTTTCCAGTTGACTTTGCCCAGATCCATTAGAGGAATCACTAAGACTGCTATAGCCTTATAAAATGTGTTTCTTAAACAGTAAGACATGAAAGTTAAAATTACTCCTTGGTCTACGACTGCAGAATGGATTCTGTATTAGCAGGCATGAAAACATTTATCTCCTTGAACATCTCCATCAGAGCTCTTGAGTAACCAAGTACATTGTCAATGAGCAGTAACACCTTTAAAGGAATCTTTTTTTTTCTGAGCAGTAGGTCTTAGCAGTGGGCTTTATTCAGTAAACCACCAGGTGCGGTTGTTCAGGCCTGTAATCCCAGCACTTTGGGAGGCCGAGGTGGGCGGATCATGAAGTCAGGAGATCGAGACCATCCTGGCCAACATAGTGAAACTCCGTCTCCACTAAAAATACAAAAATTAGCTGGATGTGGTGGTGCGTGCCTGTAATCCCATCTACTCAGGAGGCTGAGGCTTGAACCTGGGAGTCGGAGGTTGCAATGAGCTGAAATCACACCACTGCACTCCAGCCTGGTGACAGAGCGAGACTCCTACTCAAAAAACAAACAAACAAACAAACAAAAATTCAGTAAACCATGCTGTAAACAGATGTGCTGTCATTCAGGCTTTGTTATGCCATTTACTGAACACAAGCAGAGTAGATTTAGCATAACTTCTAACAGCAATAGGATTTTTGAAATGGTAAATGAACACTGGCTTCGACTTAAAGTCACCAGCTGCATTACGTCCTAACAAGAGTCAGCCTGTCCTTTGAAGTTCTGAAGCCAGACATTGACTTATCTATAGCTAGAAAAGTCCTAGATTACATCTTCTTCCAGTAGAAGGCTGTTTTATCTACATTAAAAAATCTATGATCGGCCGGGCGCAGTGGCTCAAGCCTGTAATCCCAGCACTTTGGGAGGCCGAGGTGGGCGGATCACGAGGTCAGGAGATCGAGACCATCCTGGCTAACACGGTGAAATCCCGTCTCTACTAAAAAATACAAAAACTAGCCGGGCGACGTGGTGGGCGCCTGTAGTCCCAGCTACTCCGGAGGCTGAGGCAGGAGAATGGCGTAAAACCCGGGAGGCGGAGCTTGCAGTGAGCTGAGATCTGGCCACTGCACTCCAGCCTGGGCGACAGAGCAAGACTCCGTCTCAAAAAAAAAAAAAAAAAACTATGATCTTAGCTAGATCTTCTGGATGACTTGCTGCAGCTTCCACATCAGCTCTTGCTGCTTCACCTTGCACCTTTATGATATGGAGATGGCTTGTTTCCTTAAGTTGAAACCAGCCTCTGCTAGTTTCCAGCTGTTCTTTCACTGCTTCCTCACCACCCTCAGCCTTCATAGAATCGAGGAGAGTTAGGGCATTGCTCTGGATTAGGCTTTGGCTTAAGGGAATGTTATGGCTGGTTTGATCTTCTATTCAGATCACCCAAACTTTCTCCATATTAGTAATAATGCTGTTTTGCTTTTGTATCATTCATATGTTCACTGGAGCAGCACTTTTTTTTTTTTTTTTTGAGACAGAGTCTCGCTCTGTCACCCAGGCTGGAGTGCAATGGCATGGTCTCAGCTCACTGCAACCTCTGCCTCCCGGATTCAAGCAGTTCTCCCGCCTCAGCCTCCAGAGTAGCTGGGACTACAGGGGCATGCCACCACACTCAGCCAATTTTTGTTTTTTTAGTAGACAGTTTCACTGTGTTGGCCAGGCTGGACTCGAACTCCTGACCTCGTGATCCACCCACCTCGGCCTCCACAGACTGGATGAGGATTCACAGACGTGAGTCACCGCAACCCAGCCTCACTTTTATTTTTTTTTTTTTTTTTTTTGAGACGGAGTCTCGCTCTGTTGCCCGGGCTGGAAGCAGTGGCCGGATCTTCAGCCACTGCAAGCTCCGCGCCCGGTTTATGCCCATTCTCCTGCCTCAGCCTCCGGAGTAGCTGGGACTACAGGTGCCGCCCACCTCGCCCGGCTAAGTTTTGTATTTTTAGTAGAGATGGGTTTCCACCATGTTAGCCGGAATGGTCCTCGATCTCCTTGACCTCGTGATCACCCGTCTCGGCCTCCCAAAAGTGCTTGGGCTTACCAGCGCCTTGAGCCACCGCGCCCGGCCACTTTTAATTTTTTAAAGAACTTTTGGCTGGGTGTGGTAGCTTACATCTGTAATCCCAGCTCTTTGGGAGGCCGAGGCAGGCAGATCACCTGAGGTCAGGAGTTCAAGACCAGTCTGGCCAACATGGCAAAACCCTATCTCTATTAAAAATACAAAAAGTAGTTGGGTGTGATGGCACATGCCTGTAATCCCAGCTACTCTCAGGAGGCTGAGGTGGGAGAATCACTTGAACCTGGGAGATGGACATTGCAGTGAGCTGAGATAGCACAGCTGCACTTCAGACTGGGGACAGACCGAGACTCCATCTCAAAAAAAAAAAAAAAACCACAAAAACACTTTTCCTCTGCATTCACAACACGACTAACCATTTGGCACAAGAGACCTGGGTCTGGGCCTATCTCAGTTTTTAACATGCCTTCCTCACTAAGCTTAATCATTTCTAGCTTTGGATTTAAAGTGAAAAACATGGAATTCTTCCTTTCACTTGAACACTTAGGAGCCATTGTAGGATTATTAATTGACCTAATTTCAATATTGTGGTATCTCAAGGAATAGGCAGGTCCAAGGAAAGGGAGGGGTGGGGGTCAGCCAGTCAGTAGGGCAGTTGCAACACATATTTATAGATTCGGTTCACTGTTTTATATGGGTATGATTCATGGTGCCGCAAAACAATGACAATAATGAAAAGATCACTGATCATAGATCACCATGACAGATATAATAATAATGAGAAAGTGTGAAATTTTGCAAAAATTACCAAAATGTGACCCAAAGACATGAAGTGAGCACACTCTGCTGGAAAAATGGTGCCGATGGCCCTGCTTGACACAGGGTTGCCACAAACTTTCCATGCTTAAAAATCGCACTAATTGGGAAGTACAATTAAGCAAAGCACTGCCGGACGCGGTGGCTCAAACCTGTAATCCCAGCACTTTGGGAGGCTGAGGCGAGTGGATTACAAGGTCAGGAGTTCAAGACCAGCCTGGCCAATATGGTGAAACCCCGTTTCTACTAAAAATTAGCCAGGCATGGTGGCACGTGCCTGTAGTCCCAGCTACTCGGGAGGCTGAGGCAGAAGAATTGCTTGAATCCAGGAGCTAGAGGCTGCAGAGCCAAGATCATGCCACTGTATTCCAGCCTGTGCGACAGAGCAAGACCTTGTCTCAAAAAAAGCAAAGCACCATCAAACAAGGTCCGTCTGTATATCTCTCAGAAAATAAGCTCACATGCTTGGAAACCTATCAGAACCAGACAAGCGGTGTTAGGAACACAGCCGCAAATACTTGGCCTCTATCTAGCCTTAGCAAGAAACATCCCGGAAGAACTAAGGGAATTTAACACCCATGCAGATTACTTTCTAGATAGGCCTGAGAAATCCATCCCAGCTGATTCAGCAAAGAGATACCTACAGACCCCCCTCATCTGTTAACCAAAACCCTATATTGGCTGCAGGGCACTGTCGCGGTATGCCTGGCTTCTTCTGGGCTGGGCAGGCCTCATAAAGGTGCCCTGCAAGTTCTTTGCACTCAATGGCATGGAGAAAACCAGGCTTCGGTGAAGATAGGCAGTCAGAGGCATCTCCAGCCCTTCCAGAACCCAAACTATTCTTCAGTCATCCGGGATATCAGGAGATCAGCTTTCATGTTATCCCTCTTTCTCTTTTGATGACTAAGAAGGCTTCTTTTTTTTTTTTTTTTTGAGCTGGAGTCTCACTCTTGTCACCCAGGCCGGAGTACAATGGCGCGATACCGGCACACACCACCCCCCGTTTCTACTAAAAATACAAAAGTTAGCTGGGCGTGGTGGCACGAGCCTGTAATCCCAGCTATTCTGGAGGCTGAAGCAGGAGAATTGCTTGAACCCAGGAGGCGGAGGTTGCAGTGAGCTAAGATGGCGCCATTGTACCCCAGATTGGGCAACAAGAGCGAAAATCTGCCTCAAAAAAAAAACCAGTCACCATTATTATTATTATGTTTTGCTTATTAGAAAACCAGTACACGATCAGGGCCAGGGTGACTTGGAACACGCTGGAAGAAGGCCACTTCCTCTAGGCAGAGGCAGCCGGGCAGTAGTGCATAGGATTCCAGCCCAGGACACAACCTCCTCAACCACATGGACAGGCCTATAAAAAAAACTCCTCTCAAAAAAGTCAAACAATTTAAAGGTACATAAAAAATGGGCCAGGCACAGTGGCTCATACCTGTAATCCTAGAACTTTGGGAGGCCAAGGTGGGAAAATCACTTGAGCTCAGGAGTTCAAGACCAGCCTGGGCAACATAACTAAACTCTGTCTCTACAAAAAATTAAAAATTATAAAATTGGCCAGCCATAATAGCATGGACCTGTAGTCCCAGCTACTTGGGAGGCTGGGGCAGGAGGATCACTTGAGCCAAGAAGTTCAAGGATTCAGTGAGCTGTGATCACATCACTTCACTCCAACCTAGGCAACAGAGAGAGGTGGCTCAAAAAAATAGAGCCTGGCTCAAAAAACAAACTAAACCAAAGTATAAGCCTCTTATAATCACATTCCCAAAGAAAACCACTGTTAAAAATTTGGTTAACTATTTTGTTTTGTTTTGACAGAATAATAAAATTCAGTTACGGGGAAATTTAACCTGAATGGGAGAACACCGTCTATTTTTAAATTCTCTTCCTCTCTGACCCTACCCAGCCCAATATCACCAAAGGTTCTTAACAACCCAGGAGAAGTCAGTTGCAACTTAATTAGCATATCCTTGGATGGAATCCACTTCAAAGTTGAATCCTCAAGTATCTCAGTCTAACCCTGAAACTTTGATCTTTGTCCCTAGGCAGGGCAAAGCCTAAGGAACTGGGTCCTTCACTCCTGGGGGTGGAGGGGGGTTCTCAGAAATGCAAATTGTTCACTGTTCTGCCACTGTCTCCTCTGTCACCTCTCCAGACCCCAGCCTTTGGATGAGTGGCTTTAACTGGGAGAGGGTTTACAAGTCTGTGTCAGAAAGAGAAGAGCCTTTGGAGAACCCTGAAGAAACACAGAGGACAAAAGACCAGCTTGTTTGCAGTTAGTGTTCTGAAGGGAGTCACAATTCTAGACCAGTGACCATAGCTGGAAGGATTCGCTGAGGTTTTATAGGCCCCCTTAGCTTCCCCATATGTGTTTTGTCGTTTTCTCTTATTTCACAGTAAAACCTATAACAAAAAGGGCTGTTTATCTTGGGGTACATCAAGGAAGAGGGAGATGAGGGTGAAAAATATATCCTTTTCTGCAGCTGGTATTGGGGAACAAAGAATCTGGGGTAGAAGTGGGGGTAGAGATAGTAAATACATAGTAAAGCCACAAAGAAGACTGGGTGCAGTGGCTCACACCTGCAATCCCTGCACTTTGGGAGGCTGAGGCGAGTAAATGGCTTGAGCCCAGGAGTTCAAGACCAGCCTGGGCAACATAAGGAGACTACCACCTCCACAAAAAAATTCAAAAACCAGCTGGGCATGGTGGTGCATGCCCGTAGTACCAGCTACTTGGGAAGCTGAAGTGGGAGGATTGCTTGAGCCCAGGAGGTCGAGGCTGCAGTAAGTCAAGATCATGCCACTGCACTCCAGCCTGGGGAACAGTGATGAACCCTATCTCAAAAAAAAAAAAGCCACAAAGATATGCAGGCTCCAGAAGGTGTCTTCCATCAAAGGAAAGTTCCTGGGCTAAAAAAATAATAATAATAACGACAACAATGACTACCATTTATTGAGCATTTACAATGTGCTGGACGCTTTGCCAAGTGCATTACATGCATTTTCTCATTTAATCCTTTCAACAGTCCTGGGAAGAACAGTTGCCATTGTTATCTTCATTTCACCATTGAGCAAATGCAGTGTAGCTAACTAGCTTGCCCAAGATCACACAGCTAGCAATAAGTGGCAGAATCAGGACCCATGCTCAAAACTGTTTGACCCCAGAGACTAAGTTCATCCCTTCAGGGCAAAATAATTCAATGCTTCAATGACTACTGTCTACCTCCCACCCCCACACCTCAACACATACTCTCCAGGCTTGCTTTCCTCAGCTATCCCAGATGAGTTTGTGGATTTTCATGTTGTCATCTTTCAAGATTCAGGCATCGCTTCCCCTGAGTCTTCTTCCTTCCTGATCTCTCCTCTTGCAGCCCCCTGCAGATGCCCCTGGGGGGCACTACATGTCATGTTTGGTCTCCCCCGCAAGACAAGTGAGGTCCCCCAGGCTGTGCCCTCATCTCTCTCATCTTTGGATCCACTGTGCCCGGCACAGCGCCTGACACACAAGAAGTGCTCCCTGGCACCCCAAGGCTCCGTGAATAGATGTGGCATTCAGGCCAGACAGAGCTGAGCTGCCACGCAGCTCACTCCCTTTCTCACTCCAAATTGGCAGAAGAGAGTGAATGTATTTACAAAAACACCAAGCCAAACAAGACCCTCCCTTCCCTGACACACTGAAGCTGCTCTGGGAACAGACAGGGGTCACCAAATGGTGGCCAGATGGTGACTGTTGCTCCATAACTCCAGGGGCCTGGGGCAAAAGGCTTGGCTGCCCACCTGCTCCCAGGACCTGTGAACGATCCACTTTGTAGGGAAAAACCCAGACAGTTCCCTCCTCCCAAAACCCCTTCTGCAACCAGCTCTCGGAGTGGAGACTCTGCCAGCTCTCACCACATCCTGGGGACTCTTGAAGCCTGGGCTGGAAGTTCTGCAACCTTGCCCCATGTCAATGGCACTTACTTTACCTGACTTCTTCCTTAACAGAGAGGTGTTAATTCTGCAGTATTGACACCAGAGTAGTGGGGTGATCACCCCTGGTAGGCACAGCTGAGCCCTAAAATAACTGAACCCAGACAGAGCAGGGGAGCCCTGGGGCAGAAGGAATGTGGGGAGAGGGGAAGAGGAGCTCCCTTCTACCAGGGAAAACTCTGAGGACACAAGTAACTGGAGGAACAGGGATTTCCTACAGTGTTCCCAAACAAAGAGAGCTGGCGGGGCTTTGGGGAGAGCTCCGTTTCCCTTCGTTTCATTCAGCAGCGGTCTCCTCCTCCCACAGATGTGGGAGGCAACAGGCCCCCAACTGGTTATCAGGCCCTCCAGCATGAGGGCCTTTGTCTCCCCTTAGACATCTAGCTGGCAGGGCGAAGGGCCGACAAATCCTCCCTGACCCTCCCAGCTCTTTGTTATCTCAGAGGGAAGATTACATTTCTGTATGGGGAGGCAAGGTGCCAGGAGGCCTCGGGCAGGACAGAGACAGGCAGAGCTGCCGTCTGACCTCCATTGCCTGGATCAGCTCAGGGCTGCCCTAGGGACACTCTCCCTCTACTGGCCTGGGGCCCTTCCAGAAATGGGAGGGCTGCGTTTCAGAAAGGGGGAGGGGTACAGGAGTGGGACAGAAGGGGAGGTGGGCTGGAAGGATAAAAGCAGCCAACTCTCAATTATTCAGAAGCATGTCTGCAGTGTGTGGACAGCCCATGCCTTCGCTGAGTTTCTCACCTTCTCCGTTCAGCTGCCATCAGCTCTTTCCCTGAGAAGTGGAGGAGGGAACCCTGGCAAGTTGGCCACTTGCTTTCATTTTGGCTTCTTAATGAATCTATAGAGGATTTTTCAGCAGCAGGCCCATGTCCCTCAACACCAAACAAGCATTTAGATCATTCTCTTTCTGCTTAAATCAAGAACGTATTCTTTAGCCTTTTCTTTGAGGTTCAATATACTCCTACAATGGTTCTAAATCATAAGAAAAAGGGGCTTGATTTAAAACCCCTTGTTCTGGGCCAGGCTCATGCCTGTAATCCAAGCACTTTGGGAGGCCAAGGTGGGCAGATTACCTGAGGTCAGGAGTTCGAGACCAGCCTGGCCAACATGGTGAAACCCTGTCTCTACTAAAAATACAAAAATCAGCTGGGCATGGTGGCAGGCGTCTGTAATCCCAGCTACTCAGGAGGCTGAGGCAGGAGAGTCGCTTGAGCCAAGAGGCGGAGGTGAGCTGAGTGAGCTGAGATCATGCCATTGTACTCCAGCCTGGGTGAAAAGAGCAAGACTCCATCTCAGAAAACAAAACAAAACAAAACAAAACCTTGTTTGAGAAGAATTACGGAGAGGAAGGGCAATACACACTCCTTTAGGAACGAAGTAGAAAAATAGTAGCTGGGTGTTAACATTAAATGCTGGATTTTTTTCATGGCTTGTTTTCCCAATCATATTTCCTCAAATTGTATTTCCTCCTCTGGTAAGCCAGGTGGGTTATGCTTAGCAAGTCCATCAATGACAAATATACATGGAAAACCTCCTGAGTGGAATTGTTCAGATGCTTTAGATGAGATCCTTGCCCTAAAGCAGTTTAGAACCCAGTTAGAAAGAAAGCAGAGTAAGGAAAACCACTAACAAAGCTATGGTTAGTATCAACTCAGTGGATAGTCAGAAAGTGAGCAGGTGATCCAGGGACTGACAAAGCTGGGATGGGCAGGGAAGGCCTCTTGGGGGTAGGGTGTGAGTTTGGCCTTACAAGCCTGTGATGAGTATTAATTAAAATGCAGGAGGCCTAATGGGTGGGCAGCTTATTTAGGAGTATAAACCAAACCTGACCAGGAGCTGAAGGGTTAAATGGTGGCTTGTAGGGGAAAACCCTATAAACAGTGGCTGAAGTTCATTTATTCAACAAAGATATGAGTTCTTGTTTCTCATTTTTTGTTTTATATGATTTTGTTTTGAGACAGGGTCTTACTCTGTCGCCCAGGCTGGAGTGTAGTGGCTGATTATAGCTCACTGCAGCCTCAAACTCCTAGGCTCAAGCCATCCTCCTCCTTCAGCCTCCACCTCCAGCTATTTTTTTTTTTTTTCTTTTTTTTTGAGACGGAGTCTTGCCCTGTCGCCCGGGCTGGAGTGCAGTGGCCGGATCTCAGCTCACTGCAAGCTCCGCCTCCCGGGTTTACGCCATTCTCCTGCCTCAGCCTCCCGAGTAGCTGGGACTACAGGCGCCAGCCACCTCGAGCAGCTAGCTTTTTGTATTTTTTAGTAGAGACGGGGTTTCACCGTGTTAGCCAGGATGGTCTCAAACTCCTGACCTCGTGATCCGCCCGTCTCGGCCTCCCAAAGTGCTGGGATTACAGGCTTGAGCCACCGCGCCCGGCCCCTCCAGCTAATTTTTAAAAATATTTTGTAGAGACAAGGGCTCACTTTGTTTCCCAGTCTGGTCTTGAACTTCTGGCTTCAAGTGATCCTCCTGCTTTGGCCACCCAAGGTGCTGGGATTACAGGTGTGAGTTGTAATTTAGTTGTTTATTTATTCATTTGTTCAACAAATACTTATTGAATATTTGCTCTTTGGCCAGTCAAGGAATTTCATGAGTGTCTACTATGTGAATAACACTGTGTTGGCCACTAGTCTGTCACCTACTGGTGGATTAGAAAAATAACGCGAGGACCCTTTTCTTTTTTCTTTTTTTTTTTCTTTTTTTTTGAGACGGAGTCTTGCTCTGTTGCCAGGCTGGGGTACAGTGGCACGATCTCGGCTCACTGCAACCTCCGCCTCCCGGGTTCAAGCGATTCCCCTGCCTCAGCCTCCCCAGTAGCTGGGATTACAGGCAAGCGCCACCATGCCTGGCTTTTTTGTATTTTAGTAGAGGCGGGGTTTCACCTTGTTGGCAAGGATAGTCTCGATCTCCTGACCTCGTGATCCACCTGCCTCGGCCTCCCAAAGTGCTGGGATTACAGGTGTGAGCCACCGCCCCCCCCCAACTCTTTTCTTAAATTAGCCAGGGAGGCGTGGGTGGGGTGGGTGAGGAATTGGGTGGGGGTAACTCATTCAGTATTCAAACTTCTACAAGTTTTGGGGATGAGGTGGGTGATGGTGAGGGAACAGGCCCTGCCACTAACTTACATAGTGACTTCTATTTGTGTAGTATTTTTGGTCCACTGAGAGCTATTATTTTATTTGATTCTTATGATCATCTTGTGAAGGAGTATCAACTGATACTGCTATTTTGATTTTATCAGATACATGATTTGTCCTACATCAAACTTCGTAAATGATGGACAGAAAGGGGGAATCCTTCAGACCTAGTGCTGCTACTTCCCACTCCAACGGTGGCCTCAGCCTGGACTCTCACATCACAGGCCCCACGGAGACTTGGAAAAAATATAGGCTCTTGGCTCCTTCTTGGGACAGCCTGATTCCTCATGTCTGAGCAGGTCCACGAATTTGTATTTTTCAGACGTTCCCTAGAGGACCCGTGTCCATCTGGATTAGGAAACCACTACATTATACCACTCCGCGGCAAGACTCAGGGGGAAGCATTTAGCCACTTTCCTGGGTTCCACAGTACTGGAGGGTGTTCTGAGTGGGCTGTGATTAATTTCCAAACCAACCACACCTCTCCCCTCAACTCCCACTTACTCTTTGCTTCCTAGACGTTCACTTCAGGCTGGAGACTTCTGGAGACCAAAAACATTGCTGTAGAATTTACAGGGTCCAGTTTCCGGTGGCGCACAAAACCTAAATTATGTGGCTGGGGAAAGCTGAGATCCAATGGAAGGGTTTGAGGAGGGGCTGACCTTCTCATAATAAAACCAGCTTGTATTTACTAAGTGTTAACTATGCGCCAGGCCCTCGTTGACCTCTAGACTCTATACGAAAAAGCACTATTATCCCCCTTTCACAGATGGGAAAACCAAGATTTAGAACGCGAAAATCATTCCCCAAGGTGCACAGACTCCAAAGTCCACGCTACCAGGTACAACCTCAAGGCTGCGGCGTCTCTTCACCTGTCCCCCACCCCCCAAACTGCTGCTATGTCTAGGGCCTGACATTCCGGCGCCCTCTGGGACGCGCTCAGATGCAGGGGCGCAAGCGCCAAAGGAGACCAGGCCGCAGGAAGAGAAGGGCAGAGCGCCGGACACCTCGGCCAGCTCGGCCCGCTCGGCCCGCTCCCCCTCCTCTGGGGCCGCGGCTGGGGAACTACAAGGCCCAGCAGGCAGCGGCAGGGGGCGGAGGCGGAGGAGGGACCAGCGCCGGTGGGAGTGAGAGGGCGAGCCCTCGCGCCTCGCCAGCGCACAGCGCTCGGAGCGCTCTTTCGGCCACGGGCGCGGCGTCCTCGGCGGCGGGCGGCAGTGAGCGGGAGCCGGGACGCCGGTGCAGCCGCAGGGCGCGGAGGAACCCGGGCCGTGCAGGCAGCAGGGCCACGTCCGGACGGGACCGAGACTCCGCGTAGCGCATTGCGGCGACCTCGCCTTCCCGGGCCGCGAGCGCGCAGCTGCTCGAAAAACCGCGGAACCCGAGGACTTTTCTCCGGTCCGAGCTCGGGGCGCCCCACAGGGCGCACGGCACCCGTGCTGCAGTCGGGCACGCCGCGGCGCCGGGGCCTCCGCGGAGCGATGGAGCCCGGTCTGCAAGGAGCGTGAGACGCCGCCGCCGCGTTCTGGAGAAGAGGGGCACAAGGTCTGGAGACCCCGGGCGGCGGACGGGAGCCCTCCCCCCGCCCCGCCTCCGGGGCACCAGCTCCGGCTCCATTGTTCCCGCCCGGGCTGGAGGCGCCGAGCACCGAGCGCCGCCGGGAGTCGAGCGCCGGCCGCGGAGCTCTCGCGACCCCGCCAGGACCCGAACAGAGCCCGGGGGCGGCGGGCCGGAGCCGGGAACGCGGGCACACGCCCGCTCGCGCAAGCCACGGCGGACTCTCCCGAGGCGGAACCTCCACGCCGAGAGAGGTAAGAGTCGCGGCGTCCCCGGATCCGGGGTGGGTTTGGCCCCCGGCGCCGGAGCCTCCCGGCTGCGCGCTTTGCCCGCCGCAGCCCAGCCGGGACCGGCGCTTTCCTCCGCTCGCCGCTCGCCGCCTCCACCTCCCGGCTCCCTCTCGGGCGATCCGCGCCCCCGTTGGGTCTCTCCTCCCTTCCCTCCGCCCGCGTCTCCTTCTGCACCCCCTCCCTACGCTCGTCCCGCTGCTCTTCCCGCTGCCCAACTTTTCCGCCAACTCGCGCTCGGGAGCTGGCGAGGCGGCGGCGGCTTCTCGGTGAGTCCTGGGAAGGACAGGCCCGGGGCGAAGGCGGCGAGGCCCGCTGTTTCCTGGACTGGGGAGGAGGGCGGGAGTGGGCGACGAGGTGGGGTGCGTTGTGTGTGTGTTGTGTGTGTGTTGCATTCCACTCCATCTCTTTTTGGTCTTCTTTTGGGGATTCACCCCCAATTCAGCAGGTAGCTTTGGGCTCAACGCTGAAAATTCGGGACATTCCTCAGTCCTTTTCCACCCCTGGGAAAACCTGGGGTCCGGGTTGTGGGCGGATGGGGTAGGGAATGAACTGCAGAGGACGTGGAGGGCTAGGTTAGCTTCTCTTGGAATAGGCTTTAAGGAGGTGTCGTCACCAAATGGCTGAATCTGCTTGAGCTGAGAGCGCAAAACGACTCCGTTTTCCAGAAGGGGTGAGCTTATGACTTGGACGGTCTCCGAAAGGGTCGGAAGTTTGGGGAACGGGAGGACGACCCACAGTCGTTAAGCCGAGGTGTGGGACGGGGGCGGGAGGGCCGTTCCGTCCCAATCTGGTTCCTGGAGGTGGGGGAAGGGATGAGGTTTTTGTCCGGTGCCGTTCACTCGGCAGCGATGCGTAGGCTTCTCTGGCCCAGACCCCTCTGCACCCCGCTTCCCCTCCCGTTATGTTTGGGGTTGGGAGAAAAGGGAGGCTACGACCCATGTTTGCAGAGGAATTTGTGAACCTTGTAGATGGGGTTCATGTAGAACACACACCCCCTATGAAGCAGCCAGACACTTTTTTGGTGGTGGTGGGGCGGGGGGCGGGGGTGTGAAGCTTGTTTCTTGTTCTGGTCCCAGAAGCTATCAACCCGTTTGAAAACATTACCACGATGTCTTTCTCCCCAGCCCTCCCCACCCCATTTTCCAGATGTAACAGCCGCATCTGGTTCCGTTTCACCCCACACGGGTACACCGCAGCCGCATTATTAACTTCCCTCTTCCTCCCCTCCCCCTCCCCCAAATTAAAACTCGGATTCTTCAACTTGTCTTGACCACCTCCCTCCTTAACATTTCTGGAGACTTGGAGATGCGACGTTGAGAAAACAAAGTTCCCTTGGATCCTGAGTTATCCAAGATCTCACTAAGTTAGTTATTCGCCGCTGCTGGTGGGTGGCGGCGGTCGGGGTGCTTTCTGGATTGCGCAGAAAAGAGGCATCTTGGGAGATGGGTCCAAGGTTTTAGGGGGTGGCATTCGCGAACGGTTCATCCGCTAGACTGGGGGGGCTCTTTGGCTGTGCGTCTGGCCAGAACTGGCCTTGACGATGGACGTTTCTGGAACCAAAGCGTTGCTTTCTCTCCCTTGTTTTATAGCTGGAGCTGCGAGAGCGCTTGCCCTGCCCGGAGCCCGCGGTCCCCTTTCGGCCGCCCCTCAGTGGCGTCACGCGCCCCTCCCGAAGCCAGCCCGGTGCGCAGGGCCGGGGGCGTGGGCGACTGCTGCCAGAGGCGCTCCCTGTGTGTTTTTAAGGACTGATTTGGGCCGCATCCCCCGGAAACTAAAGTGGGGCGTTTTACCGTTTAAGTAACGGCTACAGGTTTGAAAGCGGGGGGTTGGATTGTCCAGTTGTGTTTGGTAATAGTCTTTGAGGCAGGAAAGCGCCTTGTGGTCCAAAGTTGCGGGAGGGTGGAGAGAGTCGGTCTCTCTCACCCTCTTCTTTCCAGCCTCTTTCAAATTGAAAACACTTCTCTGGTTTCCTTCTTTGGGCGGTAGTTTTGGAGGCTGTAATGAAATCGCACTTTCTCTAGACGTGGTAATTAAGGTAACTGTTTCCTCCGCAGATGTGCCCTACCCTTTGCACCTCCGGACCAGGGCTTTTTTTGGAGTACTATCTAGCCTTGAGACTGTTTAGCAGAAAGTGGCCATTTTCCTCCCTTGGCCCGGGCTCCCGGTTTCCTCCCTGAGGCTTGTTTAAAAGCGAAGTAGGAGGGCCCCGTGGGACGCGCCTTGGTCTGGTTAATAACCCCCACGCCCGGGTCATCCACCTTCCTCTCGGTGACCGAGGTTCAGCAGCCTCTGCTATTGCCGTCCCGTCTGTGCCGAGGGCCTGCCTCCCTAATGACTTGTTTACATATCCTACCCCCAGTGGATTAGGAGAAGCTGCGGGGCTGCCCCTGACCCTCCGAGTGCAGGGTGTTTGGGGACCCAGAGGCTGCTGGGGCCTGACTCCAGCTGGGAGGGTTATGAACTGCATCAGTGACGAGCTCCTTGAAATATCTGTTGCATTTACTCTTAGTCATAGCTGAGTGTCAGCTTTTTAGTGAGGTTCATCCAGATTGAGAGCCACTTGGACTTCACTGCCTGCTTTTCCAAACATGCCTGCAGAAATGCTCATTTTCCAGGTATTTTTCCCAAGACGGATTCGGGCCAGAGTGGGCACCACTTGAACAATCTTAGGGTGCTTCTTTTCCTTGACCTCTGGCCATGGAGGATGTTAGAAAGTTCCATTAGGTGGCCCTTTGATAGCCAGGCAAGCAAAGGCTCAGAAAGAAATGGCGAAGTGTCCCCCACTCCCTAGGGGCAGAGGATTAGATACGTTGGTGCATCCCTTAGGCTGGGCTAGCTTTATTCCTGGTGGACTCCAGAGGGCAAGAAAATTGAATTGAACACTGGGTAGGCAGACTCAAGCCTTAGAAACCAAGGAAAATCCATGGGTTTTGCTTTTAGTGGTGTGCTCTTTGTTTTCAATATTGACCTGAAACAAGACTCCTAAAATGGGAGACTTGCTGGTGTGAACTTGGGGGTTTAGCAGCCAGCTTCTCCAAAGGCTTTTTTCTTGCCTCCGTTTCTAAAGTGTCTTTTGTCAAAATGGCTGTTAGTTACAGAACATCCTAGCAAAGTTTGAGCCTGTTGCTGCTGGAGGAAAAGGCGTTAGAATTGATTCAAATGTCTTATTTTGAAAGGGCCTCACATCACTTGATGAATTTAATTTCCTCCTGGGAAATTTGTGTCTTGCATTTGTCTTCCCCAGAGCTTTGTAAAAGGCCTGAACGCACCAGGGACTGGTGGGAGTCCAGATGCAGAGCTTTAGAGAAGATTCTGATGTTTCCAGAGAGGATGAAATGTCAGACTTGGGCTAGGATATTTGTTTTTCCCCCTAAGGTTGCACCTACTTTAAACAGAAATTCCCTCCTCACCATTTCTCTCTCTCTTGCAATGAAAGAAACCATGTTTAGGGCCCTCTCTCCCATTTAATAGCACTCACCTGGATGAACTATCCCAAGAATGTGGTGGGGTTCCACTCGTAGTACATCCTGTCTTCTAGATTATGTGCAGCAGTTGTGTTGGCCAGGCTGGTCTTGAACTCCTGACCTCAAGCGATCCGCTGGCTTCGGCCTCCCAAAATGCTGGGATTACAGGTGTGAGCCACCGTGCTTGGCCACTTATTGCTAATTTTTTATATGTCTTTTACTTCCAAGGACATGTAGACACTTTTTTTTTTTTTAACGGAGACTCAAAAAATAAGCATTTCTCTTGGACCAACTAAAATTTTGCAAGCTGAGCTGAGTAATTTTCTCCATATATTTATTAAGTACTTGCCCCCTGCCCTCTCAACATGTGAATAGAGAATGCTCACTTTGGGGAAGAAATAAGTCTTATTCCCATCTGAAGGGAATAATGTTTTGGTATTACTTCCTTAATTCTGAAGAACCAAGTTGTCCAGAAATTTTCTCGGTACTCTTTGGACTAGAGTTTGGCTGGTTAACAAGCGATACTAGCTAGTTGCTTCTCTCTGATATTCTCAGCCTCTTTTTCTGGAGGAGTGTCAGTATCTGTATCAGTTTCTTTTCATCAGCTCTGTTTTTTCCTTCATTCACTTACTCATCCAGTTAACAAACATGTTGGCATCTCCTGTGTACATACTAGGTGCAGAGGTATTAGCAAAGGTTAGGGAGGCACAGACCCTGCTCTGAAGGAGCCTGCAGTTTCATGGGGAGAGAAGAGAATGAAGAACATAAATAACAATCATATAATATGACCTAAGTGCCATGTGAGAGGGGCTAGTAATGTGGTTTGCGAATTTGGAGGAATGAAATCCTCCAGCTAGAAGGCCCAAGAAAGTCTTATGGAAGAGACAGCTTCTTAAGGTCGGGTTCAGAGAAAAGGGAAGGCCTGGCCTGTTGCAGAACAAGGAAGGGCAAAGAAGAAAGTCTTACACAGAGGCATGGAGGTTGCTTTGAGCTGTGGTGCCCTATAGAAATAGAACATGAGGCAGTGCGCGGTGGCTCAAGCCTGTAATTCCAGCACTTTGGGAGGCCAAGGCGGGCGGATCACGAGGTCAGGAGATCGAGAACATCCTGGCTAACACGGTGAAACCCCGTCTCTACTAAAAATACAAAAAATTAGCTGGGCATGGCGGCGGGCGCCTGTAGTCCCAGCTGGTTGGGAGGTTGAGGCAGGAGAATGGCGTGAACCCGGGAGGTGGAGCTTGCAGTGAGCCGAGATCGCGCCACTGCACTCCAGCCTGGGCGACTGAGCGAGACTCCGTCTCAAAAAAAAAAAAAGAAATAGAACATGAACAGTTGGGCGAAGTGGCTCATGCCTATAATCCCAGTATTTTGGGAGGCCAAGGCAGGCGGATTGCTTGAGCCCATGAGATGGAGATGAGCCTGGGCAACATGGTGAGACCCTGTCTCTACCAAAAAATACACAAATTAGATGAGTGTGCTCATGTTTTCTGGTAGTCCCAGCTGTTCAGGAGGCTGAGGTGGGAGGATCACTTGAGCCTAGGAGGCAGAGGCTGCAATAAGCTGTGATTGCACCACTGCACTCCCGCCTGGGGGACAGAGGAAGACCCTGTTTAAAAAAAAAAAAAACAAAGCCAGGCACAGTGGCTCATGCCTGTAATCCCAGCCTTTTGGGAGGCCAAGGCGGGTGAATCACCTGAGGTCAGGAGTTCAAGACCAGCGTGGCCAACATGGTGAAACCCTGTCTCAAAAATAAAAAAATTAGCCAGGCTTGGTGGCTCATGTCAGTAATCCCAGCTACTTGGGAGGCAGAAGAATTATTTGAACCCGGGAGGCAGAGGTTCAGCCGAGATTGCGCCATGCAACTCCAGTCTGAGTGACAGAGCAAGACTCCGTCTCAAAGAAAAAAAGAAAGGAAGAAAGAAATATAACATTATAACATGAGCTATGTGTACTTTCAGATTTTCTAGAAGCCACATTGGAAATTAAGTTAAAAGAAAGAAACAGGTAATTTTTTTTTTTTTTTGAGACGGAGTCTTGCTCCGTTGCCAGGCTGGAGTATAGTGGCGCAATCTCTGCTCACTGCAACCTCTGCCTCCTGGGTTCAGCAATTCTGCTGCCTCAGCCTCCCGAGTAGCTGGGTCTACAGGCGCATGCCACCACACCCAGCTAATTTTTGTATTTTGAGTAGAGATGGGGTTTCACCATGTTGACCGGGATGGTGTCAACCTCTTGACCTCGTGATTCGCCCACCACAGCCTTCCAAAGTGCTGGGATTACAGGCGTGAGCCACCGCGCCTGGCCGAAATTTGTTTTTTAATTAACTTGTTTAGATTTTAATAATTTATTTAACTGTATTTCCAAAATATTATCATTTCAACATGTAATCAAATATAGAAATTATTGATGAGATACTTTACATTTTTTTCATAACAAGTTTTTAAGATGCGGTGTATACTTTTTACTTCTAGCATATCTGTTAGCACCAGCCACATTTCAAGTGTGCAGTGGCCACCGTGTGGGCCACAGGTCCAGAATATAAGACATGAAGATGGGGAGTGAGAAATGCCTTTGGAAAGGTTGGAAGTTCCTGTCCTCCTGCTGCCAATTACCAAATCTCCTGAGAGTGCTATCAAAGAGTGACTCAAAGCACTACACAATGAGAATTATAAATATCTTAATATTGTATGTGAAATACAAATACATACTTCCCACACCAACCATTTGAGCCTCGTAATCACCTGTGATGTAGCTTCCAAGTGGGAAACTGAGGCTTAGAACGGTTAAGTGACTGTCCCAGGGTGGCAGGATCACAAATGTCCCAGGGTGGCAGGATCTCAAATGGAAAGGCATGAATTTATGCTGTCTCCAGCGGACAAGAATGAAAAGACTCAGGCTGGGCGTGGTGGCTCATGCGTGTAATCCCTGCACTTTGGGAGGCCAAGGTGGGTGGATATCTTGAGCTCAGGAGTTCATTACCAGTATGGGCAACATGGTGAGACCCCATTTTTTTTTTTTTTTGAGCCGAAGTCTCGCTCTGTCGCCCAGGCTGGAGTGCAGTGGCCAGATCTCAGCTCACTGCAAGCTCCGCCTCCCGGGTTCACGCCATTCTCCTGGCTCAGCCTCCCAAGTAGCTGGGACTACAGGCGCCTGCCACCTTGCCCGGCTAGGTTTTTTTTTTTTGTATTTTTTAGTAGAGACGGGGTTTCACCGTGTTAGTCAGGATGGTCTTGATCTCCTGACCTCGTGATCCACCTGTCTCGGCCTCCCAAAGTGCTGGGATTACAGGCTTGAGCCACCGTGCCCAGCCGGTGAGACCCCATTTTTAAAAAACATACAGCAACTTAGCCCAGCTGCTTGGGAGGCTGAGGTGGGAGGATCACTTGAGTCTGGGGGATGGAGGTTGTAGTGAGTCGAGATCGTGCCACGGCACTCTAGCTTGGGTGATAGAGCAACACTCCGTCTCAGAAAGAATAAAAAGACTTGGCCATGAATTCGTCAGATAGTTTTCCTTACATAATTTTTGGACAAGGAGATCTGACATTCACAGAAGGCTTTTCTCTTAGAAGTGGGAGAGCTGCAAGGTCACGGTGGTCCATCCAGCCCCTACTGTCTCACCAGACACTGTCCACCCTTTATGTTGGATCAGTACTCCAGTGAGAAGACAGCAGGCACTTTCACCCATGCAGCCCGTTCAGTCTTCATAACCACCTGTGATGGAGGCAGGGCAAGTAATTCAGCCCCTTCTGACGAGTGGGAAACTGAGATCTGCCCCTTCTCTCCTCCCCACCGAGGACCTCTGCATGCAGGCGTGAATCCCGGGAGCCTGGCTGATATTGGAGAGGCAGGACGGGGGGAACCAGCTGCAGGGTCTTGGAGGAAGCTGCTGTGTACATCTGCAAGGCTGCAGGTCACATCTGTCAAGCAGTGAAGGAAGGAAACTGTTCCTAAGGGATTGGAAAAATTCATTAATTAGTAGAATGAGAAACTGAGGTGAAGGAGGAGGTGACAGGGTCCAGACAGCATGTGGACTAGTGGCCTGTCACTGTGCTTTTTGCAGGCGGGTGGCATGGGGTGTATGCTCACTTCTTATTCCAGGAGTTGGTGCCAGGAGGCCAGGTTTTCTTAACATCCTTGTTTTACAGATGTCAAACTTGAGGGCCAGAGGGGTAGGAGAGGAAGAGACTTTTTGCACCTTTTTTGGGAAAGAACAAGAGGGAAGCTGGCAGATGAATTTGCAGTGCATTGACCAGGGAGCTGAGAGAGGGCGGTCTGTAGCCAGCCCACACCTGGGAGGAGGTGGCAGGTTTTTCTGGGGGCAGAGTGGCCAAGTCCAAGCAAGCTTAACCATCTCAACATGACATCACTCTTCCCCGTTGGAACCTGAGAACTTTTTCAGTACTCTGGCATTTACCATGGGACCTGGGTTTTCTTGGTCAGGTATGCATTTCTGGGTGACAGGCCTGCATCAGGTATATCTTTGGGATGTAGTGAGATGTGGAATATGGGTTTAGGGGTATCCTCTGGCAAGCACTGCTTCTATCCCAGATCTGGGAATGTGCCCCATGCAGTGTCCTAGATGGCCCATCTGTGGTCTGCTTCCAAGGGTCTTTCTTTTAGTTAGTTGGTTTTGAGACAGGATCTCACTCCGTCACCCAGGCTGGAGTGCAGTGACACAATCTCAGCTCACTGCAACCTCCATCTCCCGGATTCAAGCAATTCTCAGATTCAAGCAATTCTCATGCCTTAGCCTCCTGAGTAGCTGAGATTACAGGTATGCACCACCAAGCCCAGCTAATTTTTGTAGATTTGGTAGACGAGGAATTTCACCATGTTGGCCAGTCTGGTCTTAACTCCCGACCTCAGGTGATAACCCGCCTCAGCCTTCCAAAGTCCTGGGATTATAGATGTGAGCCACCACACCCTGGCACAAGGGTCTTTTGACCAACGGAACTGCAAATCAAGGCTCTTTTTTTTTTTTTTTGAGACGGAGTCTCGCTCTGTCACCCAGGCTGGAGTGCAGTGGCCGTATCTTAGCTCACTGCAAGCTCTGCCTCCCGGGTTTATGCCATTCTCCTGCCTCAGCCTCCGGAGTAGCTGGGACTACAGGCACCCGCCACCTCGCCCGGCTAGTTTTTTGTATTTTTTAGTAGAGACGGGGTTTCACCGTGTTAGCCAGGATGGTCTCAATCTCCTGACCTCGTGATCCACCCGTCTCGGCCTCCCAAAGTGCTGGGATTACAGGCTTGAGCCACCGCTCCCGGCCACAATCAAGGCTCTTTTGTTACCAGAGTTACCTTGGATTTGCCCGTATCTACTTGGTTTGGAGAAATTGAGTTTGCATCAGATGGAGTTAGGCTTGATCAGTCCCTTATTTACTTCCTCCCACCATGTCCTCTAATATCCAAAAACTTTGAGTCACTATTACATGCTAGCTACATTTCCTTGGGTAAAGTACTTAACCTCTTTGAGCCTCAGTTTCTCCATTGCTTAAAAGAAATAATGAAACTTATCCCCCATAAATTTATAGTGAGGAATAAATGAAGTTTTATAGTTCTAAATTAGTTCTTCTTAGGGCATCTGTGGTACACAGTGGGTGTTCAGTATTCATTTCATTTTGTCTTTTTTTTTTTTTTTTGAGACAGAGTCTCCCTCAGTCACCCAGGCTGGAGTGCAGTGGCGCTATCTCGGCTCACTGCAAGCTCCACCTCCCGGGTTCACGCCATTCACCTGCCTCAGCCTCCCAACCAGCTGGGACTACAGGCGCCTGCTGCCACGCCTGCCTAATTTTTTGTATTTTTAGTAGAGACGGGGTTTCACCGTGTTAGCCAGGGTGGTCTTGATCTCCTGACCTCGTGATCCGCCCGCCTTGGCCTCCCAAAGTGCTGGGATTACAGGCGTGAGCCACCGCGCCCGGCCTCATTTTGTCTTTTCTAATTCCTTTGGTAAATTTAGAAAAATGAAATTTCGAGAAATGTTTACTTCTCTTTTGATTTGAAATCATTAAAACATTTTAGTAAGCCTTGGGAGCGAGCTAGTGGTGTGGCATGTGTATCCCGCTGGCCAAGCACATGTGAATGAAGCCAAGAATCCAGGGGCTTTTCTGCCAGCCAGCACTGACTCACTTGCAAGGGGCCCTGCCTGGCTCGGGGGAGGCAGGGCTGAAGTACCACATTAGGGCATGTTCCGGGGAAGTAGATTCTCTGAATAACTTGGATGGCTCCCTGGAGCATTTAGGACAGAAGCCACCTGGAAGATAGAGATGGTCACCCCCACGTAGCCCTGACAGTGCCCAGAAAGTCTTGTCACTTGGTAGATGTTAACAGCTATGATCTGTTCTTTAAGACCCTGGGGAGTTTTAAATTTTACCCCTCCAGACTTGAGAAGGGTAAAGGGCTGCAGATTCTGTTCTTTTAACTGGGGCCAGTGTGAGCCATCTTCGACTCAGTGCTTGCAACAGCCCTTGATTCTGCAGTGGGACCTCCTAGGACCTTTTGCCCCCCGCAACTTCTGAACTCACATCTGTCAGACGTCACTTGTCATCTTCCAGCATCAGGGAGAACTGGATCCCTCCTGGCTCCACACTCTTAGGCTCTTTGTAAGTAGCTCTCTCCGCAAGGGAGGCTGGTAGAACTATGGATGTGATTCATACAATTTTAGAGACAAAAAGAAAGTACCCAGGAAGTCATTTATTTCAGCTGCTTCATTGCATAAGTCAGGGAGTTGAGCATCGAGTCCAGCAGCTACTAACTAGTTATCTCTGTACTTGGCTTCCATTTGCTAGTCCTTAGCTTGTTCCATGATTCTTCATTGCCCCTTATTTCTCACCAGAGGGACTGGTTGGCCCTAGATGGAGTGGTCTTTTTTAAATTTTCTTTTTATTTTTTTTTTTTTTTTTTTTTTTTTGAGACAGAGTCTCGCTCTGTCACCCAGGCTGGAGTGCAGTGGCACGATTTCTGCTCACTGCAAGCTCCACCTCCAGGGTTCACGCCATTCTCCTGCCTCAACCTCCCAAGTAGCTGGGACTACAGGCGCCCGCCACCACGCCCGGCTAATTTTTTTTTGTATTTTAGTAGAGACGGGGTTTCACCGTGTTAGCCAGGATGGTCTCGATCTCCTGACCTCGTGATCCACCCGTCTCGGCCTCCCAAAGTGCTGGGATTACAGGTGTGAGCCACCGCGCCCGGCCTTTTTAATTTTTTGAGACAGAGTCTCACTCTGTCACCTAGGCTGGAGTGCAGTGTCGCTATCTCGGCTCACTACAACCTCTGCCTCCTGAGTTCAAGCAGTTCTCCTGTCTTAGCCTCTTACAGGTGTGCACCACCACGCCCAGCTAATTTTTGTATTTTTAGTAGAGATGGGGTTTCACCATGGCCAGGCTGGTCTCAAACTCCTGGCCTCAAGTGATGCTCCTGTCTCGGCCTCCCAAAGTGCTGGGATTATGGGATGCACCACCGCACCCAGCCAGGACTGATAATCTAATCATTGTTGGGGTAGATTCACAGTTTTCTTCTGAACGCCTTAGTAAGTCCATGCTTTAAGCAGCCACCACGTGGCATGCTTTACCTTCTGTTTCTCCTTGCCTCTTCCCTACCTGGACCCTCCTAACTTTTGGGGTTTTTTTTCTTTCCCCAGGGTCAGTTTGAAAAGGAGGATTGAGCTCACGGTGGAGTATTCATGGAGGTGTGGAAACTTGTCACCAACCTCTAAGTGCAGAACTGGGATGTGGAGCTGGAAGTGCCTCCTCTTCTGGGCTGTGCTGGTCACAGCCACGCTCTGCACCGCTAGGCCGTCCCCGACCTTGCCTGAACAAGGTAAGGTACTGGCTGGGGGCAGCCTGGACTCCTGGGCCTGGAGAACAGGATGGGCTGGGATGGAGGTGATATGGTTGCAGGTAATGTGGTCAACAGGGAAGGCTCCTTCCCAGGTGGAGCAAAGAACTCCCTTCCTGCAGGAGAAACTCTCAAGATAACTTGGGTTGGTTCTGGTCTGGTTATAAACAGAACTGACTTCATCAGAGGTTGGGGTCATGAAGCCTGGTGACATCCATTTACCTGAGTTGACATGTTTGTGGGAGTTAATTTATGCTTTTCTCTTTCTGAAGAAAGAATATCTGATTAGGACCCTAGTGTCACACTTTAACCTAGGTGATGTATAAGATGCAGCTGGTGGTGCCGTGGGGAGGGAATGACCTTTGAATTTGGATGTAGAAGTTGGGTCGGAGTACAGGGGATGTTGTAGGAGGTGAGAGCTTGCTAAAGACTTCTGGCTCCTAGAAAATTGTTCCAGAGCCACATCTTTGCCAGGCATGGTGGGTCACACATGTAACCCCAGCACTTTGGGAGGCTAAGGCAAGAGGATCACTTGAGGCCAGGAATTCCAAGATCAGCCTAGGCAATATAGCGAGACCCCATCTCTACAAAAAAAAGGAAATTAAATGGGTGTGGTGGTGCACGCTGCTAGTCCCAGCTACTTGTTACTTAGGAGGCTGAAACGGGAAGATTGCGTGATCCTGAGTTGAGGCTGTGGTGAGCTATGATTGCACTACTGCGCTCCAACCTGGATTAAAAAAAGGCACATCTTCTATAAGGGTCAGCAGTCATGGCTCCATGCCTGCGTTTTCCTATCCTTGATTGTGTCTCACAGGTCCTGTCTGGGGGCTTGCCAAGTGGTTTGCTTTGGATAGGTAGTGTTTGAGGAGTTTTGAAGTGACTGAGACCCAGGAAGCATGAAGGAGCATGGAGACCTATGGTGTGTTGGAAATTCAGAGCCATCATTGGTAACAGGAAGGACTTACCCGACCATTCTTGGGATCTGTTTGAGCTGTGAAAAGGCCTCTTGGGAGATTGCAGGTACAGCATACCTGGTGGCTTTCGAGGGACTTTGAAAACTAATGTATGGGCATTTCTGCTGCCAGGGGATAATGTGGTTTGTGACTCAGTGGCTGGTCACTCAGAGAAGGTTGACACAGTGGGTGAAAGGTTGGAGGTGCACGTGATGGGGTGGCTGTGTTCAAAAGGCTGCCACTCAGCTGGCCAGGGACCTATTTGAATGATGAGTTATGGGTGAGAATATGTGTCCCCTGGATGGAGTTGGGAATGAACAGGAAAAGTTGTGTGAGACTTTAGAAGGTACAGTGTCTAGAGCAGGAATATTCATGTTGCTGTCAGTAACAGAACTGAAGGCAAGGTCTGAACTGGAGCACAGTGGAGACCCAAAGTGGGAGAGACTGTGTCTGCCCACAGGGAGTTTATGGTCAGGAGGGGATGGGCAAGTACAGGGATAAGTAACACAAGACGGACTGTGTTTAAACCACCCAGTGAAATTACAACCAAAGGTGATGGGAATGCAGAGGAAGAGGGGAACAGAGAGCACCTGAGATGGGCCTGAGTTCAGAAGGGGAAAATGAAGGGCCCTCCAGGTTGAACAGCATGAGTATTCAGAGGCAGCATGTATATGGTTTATGGAGAACTGTTTGCCTGGTGAGTAGATAGTTGGGAAGCAACACTTGGAAAAATTAGATTGAGTTAGCATATGGAAAGCTTAATGCCCTGCCAAGAAAACTATATTTAGGGCCAGGCGCGGTGGCTCACGTCTGTAATCCCAGCACTTTGGGAGCCTGAGGCGGGTGGATCATAAGGTCAAGAGTTCCAGACCATCCTGCCTAACACAATGAAACGCCGTCTCAAGTAAAAATACAAAAAAATTAGACAGGTGTGGTGGCAGGCACCTGTAGTCCCAGCCATTCGGGAGGCTGAGGCAGGAGAATGGCATGAACCTGGGAGCTGGAGCTTGCAGTGAGCCAAGATCGCGCCACTGCACTCCAACCTGGCTAGCAGAGCAAGACTCTGTCTCAAAAAAAAAAAAAAGAAGAAAACTATACTTAGGCCAGGCGTGGATTATGCTGGTAATCCCAACACTTTGGGAAGCCAAGGCAGGAGGATTGCTTGAGCCAAGAAGTTTAAGACCAACCTGGGCAACATAGTGAGACCTGTGTCTACAAAAAATAGGAAAATTAGCCAGATGTGGTGGCATATGCCTGTAGTCCAGCTACTAGGAAGGCTGAGGTGGGAAGATCACTTGAACCTGGGAGGTGGAGGTTGCAGTGAGCCATGATCATGCCACTTCACTTCAGCCTGGGTGACAGAGTGAGACTCTGTCTCACAAAAAAAAAAAGAAAAAGAAAACTAGACTTAAATGGGTAGATGTTGGGAAACTTGAAAAGTTTTTTTTTTTTTTTTTTTTTGAGACGAAGTCTCGCTCTGTTGCCCAGGCTGGAGTGCAGTGGCCTGATCTCAGCTCACTGCAAGCTCCGCCTCCCGGGTTCACGCCATTCTCCTGCCTCAGCCTCCCGAGTAGCTGGGACTACAGGCGCCCGCTACCTCGCCCGGCTAGTTTTTTGTGTTTTTTTAGTAGAGACGGGGTTTCACCGTGTTAGCCAGGATGGTCTCGATCTCCTGACCTCGTGATCCGCCCGTCTCGGCCTCCCAAAGTGCTGGGATTACAGGCTTGAGCCATCGCGCCCGGCCACTTGAAAAGTTTTGTGCAAGTAGTGTCACAATCGGCTTTCAGAAAGTTAATTTGGCAGCTCAGTGTGGATGGCTAGGGGGAAAGAGTGAGGTGCACCTGTGTTTGCACCCTGCTCTGCCACTTAATAGCTGCATTATTTACTTCAACAAACTACTCAAACATGGTACGCCGCAGTTTGCTCATCTGTAAAACGGAGATAAATAATAAAGGGTTAAGTGGGATAATCCAGATGAAGCACTTCCAAGTAAGGTGTTAGTAGTTGTTACTGCTGCCACCGCTGCTGCCAGAAGGACGAGGTTGAAGGTTGTTTTGAGTGTCTGGCTAGAGGAAGTGCAGGTACTGACCAGGATGGGGACTGGGAGATGATAAAGGAAGGAAAAAGTAGTAAAGACACTACAGCAATAGCATCTGTGGGTTTAAGTAGGTTGGGTGTCAACTCTGGGCAACTGGAGACTAAGATGAGAGTGTAAAGGGAGGTTTGAGGGGAGTTGAGATTTGAATCCGCAAATTGTAGACAGCAATAAAGGAGTCAAAGTGCAACGAGGACCTGATTGAGGTTTGAGAATGTGAATTTATGATGGATCCTAAAGTACTTTCTTTTTTTTGCAGCCCAAGAAGGGAGATGTGGGTCTCGGGCCTGGCCGCTTGTGAGCCAGCCCGACGGGATGAGTACAAGGAACTTTGTAGGACCAGAGTGAGGGTGCTAGTAGAGGAGGGCGGTGTCATGGAAGCTGCTGGGGCAGGGTGGAGGCTGGAACCTGGCGGCTGAAGGTCTTGATGAGCACAAAGTACTGGCCCTGTGAACAGAAGAAAGGGAGGAAGAGAGGTGGATGGGGCTCTTAGGAGGCCATGTACCCAGGAAGACTGACATTAAATGACCATTTTTTAAAAATCAACTTAACTGGCAAAGGCACAGTGGCTCCCACCTGTAATCCCAGTACCTTGGGAGGCAGAGGCAGGAGGATCACTTGAGCCCAGGAGTTTAAGATCAGCCTGGGCAACATAGCAAGACCTCATCTTTATAAAAAATAAAAAAGTTAGCTGAATGTGGTGGTACACGCCAGTAGTACCAGCTCTTTGGGAGGCTGAGGCAAAAGGATCACTTGTGCCCAGGAGTTTGAGGCTATAGTGAGCTGTAATTGCCTCACTGCATTCTACCCTGAGTGACAGAGCAAGACCCCGTCTCTAAAAAAAAGTGGGTTTTGTTTGTTTGTTTTTCTTAAAGAGACAGAGTTTCGCTCTGTTACCCAGGCTGGAGTGCAGTGCCATGATCTTGGCTTACTGCAACCTCTGCCTCCTGGGTTCAAGTGATTCTCCTGCCTCAGCCTCCTAAGTAGCTGGAATTACAGGTTCTCGCCACTATGCCTGGCTAACTTTTATATTTGTAGTAGAGATGGGTTTCGCCATGTTGGCCAGGCTGGCCTTGAACTCCTGACCTCAAATGATCCACCCACCTTGGCTTCCCAAAGTGCTGGGACTATAGGTGTGAGCCACCGTACCTGGCCAAACCAACTTAATTTAGGTATAGCTTACCCACTATAAAATACAACTGTTTTAAGTGCATAGTTTGATGTGTTTTGATAAATGTCTACACCCTGTGTAACTATTACCCCAATCAAGAGATGAAACATTTTCCTCAGTCCATCCCATATTTGTTGGGTCACCTGTATTTGGGTTAACAGTTTGGGCTATTAATAAAACTGCTGTGAACCTTCATGTGCAAGCCTTTGTGGGCACACATTTTCCTTGGACTGCCCTGGTTTTGATTTTGGCTCCACACCTTACTGACTGTTGGCTCTTGGGAAAGTTCCTCTTTGTGCCCTTTTATAAAATATATTGATAAAAGGCCGGGCGCGGTGGCTCAAGCCTGTAATCCCAGCACTTTGGAAGGCCGAGGCGGGTGAATCACCAGGTCAGGAGATCGAGACCCTCCTGGCTAACACGGTGAAACCCCGTCTCTACTAAAAATACAAAAAAAAAACTAGCTGGGCGCGGTGGCGGGCGCCTGTAGTCCCAGCTACTCGGAGGCTGAGGCGGGAGAATGGTGGGAACCCGGGAGGCGGAGCTTGCAGTGAGCCGAGATCGCGCCACTGCACTCCAGCCTGGGCGACACAGTGAGACTCCGTCT
>NW_016813109.1:127584-160266 GCF_001698545.2 Rhinopithecus bieti | reverse complement strand
TATAAAAATATATATATATATATATATATATATATATATATACATATATATATAGATAGATAATGAATGTGTGCTCATAAAGTCTTTGTAAATGCCGTACGAGTATGTCTGTGGAGCTCATAGGATCCTGCCTGGTCCTAGGCCGTGAGCACTGAATGGCAGTTGTAGGTGCCTTTTCTTGGGCCTCCAGGGGAGACAGCACATGGCGAGGAGCATGTTGTTTCATGGGACACAGCAATGGAAAGCCGCTGCACTTGGAGAACAAGCCCCAGGTCTCCATTTGGTGGAGTAAACCCCATCTCAGTGTGAGTGTGTTGCTTTCACATAGCCTGTCTCTCATGAGCTTTGTGACAGAACAGAGAACTGCTGTGGCCAGGACGTTCTAAGGGGAGATCTGGCTTCATGCTTTGTAAGCCGTAAGGAACTTCGTAAGTGTAAAGTATATTATATAGTCTTGGGCCTGCTGATTATTAAATAATAATGCTGCTATTTTAAAATATTTATTTATTTATTTGAGACGGAGTCTCACTCTGTTGCCCGGCTGGAGTGCAGTGGCACATTCTCAGCTCACCGCAACCTCCACCTCCTGTGTTCAAGCGATTCTTCTGCCTCAGCCTCCCGAGTAGCTGGGATTACAGGCATGTGCCACCATGCCCAGCTAGTTTTTTTTTGTATATTTAGTAGAGACGGGGTTTCACCATGGTGGCTAGGATGGTCTCGATCTTCTGACCTCATGATCCACCCACCTCGGCTTCCCACAGTGCTGGGATTACAGCTGTGAGCCACCATGCCTGGCCAATGCTGTCTTAAAAAAAAATCTTAGGCCTAGCACAGTGGCTCACACCTGTAATCCCAGCGCTATGGGAGGCTGATGCAGAAGGATTGCATGAGCTGGGGAGTTCCAGACCAGCCTGGGCAACACCGCAAGACCCCATCTCTAAAAATTTTAAAAATTAGCTGGGTAACGTGGCACACATTGGCAGTCCTAGCTGTTCAGGAGGCTGAGATGGGAGAATTGCTTGAGAGTTGCTTGAGCCCAGGAGTTGAGGCTGCAGTGAGCTATAATCAAGCCACTGCACTCCAGCCTGGGTGTCAGAAGGAGACCCTGTCTTTAAAAAAAGAAAAAACACATTATAATCTATGTATTAAGGGCTCTGTCCAAAAGGTGAGAACAAACCACCCAAAACCCTGTTCACACGTGAGTTTTCCCCATTTGAATGGCCTTGCTGTGATTTTAATTGTGTGTGTGTGTGTGTGTGTGTGTGTGTGTGTGTGTGTGTGTTGGGATCCCCTCCCCACTGAGCGCAGTGCCAACGCCCCTCAGTCTGTAAGTGCTCCTGAGGGATTGGGGAGGGCCTGGAGTTTCTGGCTGTCCTTGGAAAGTTGATTTAATAAGGGTTCCAGGAAAACCAGCCTCCCTCCCCTCTCCCTCTCCTTCCCCTTCTTTGGTTTGGGATCTTACAGAGCCTCAGCTTGTTTTAGATCAGGCTTTGAGAGTGGTGAGGGAGTTGTTTGGAAAGACTGAAGTCGGTTTCAGATGATAAGCACCAACATTCTGAGCTTGTGGAGGGTGCATTTGTCTGTGTTTTGCAGTAAGTCAAGTCTTGGTGGGGAAAGCCAGTGAGTGAGTGCAACACTGCAAGGCCACTGCTGGCAGTTGGGGTGGGGTTCCAGCTTCCTTTTCAACAGTACTGTGGGTTAAACGCCCCAGGCCCCCTGCTTTTGCCTCCGTGCTCAGAAAACCTGCAGCTCATAAGCGATTTAATGGGCTGAATTTTACAGCTCCTCCCACCCACCCAGATTTGAAGGAGTCTGGTGGCCTGTTAGAGGCGGGAGATGTTGCGCTTAATGGAAAAACCGCACATTTCCATTCTGGCCTCAAGCCCCCTGGATGCCCTGTGTGCACCACAAAGCAGGGCTTTGTCTCTGTGTTTTGCAGAAACCTGCACCTATGGGGGAGAGGCTGTGTGTTGTCTAGAGCCGTTGCCTAGCCTCAAATCATAGGACCCTTGCAGCTTCTCCATCCCTGGGCGTGTCCAGCTGCCTTTGGCCCAAAGGGGTGTGCATTTCAGCGTGGCTGCAGGGAGAGTCTCAGATAGGTACTGCAGGTTCCGTAGTGGGACATCCTCTGTTCCGCTACGAGACCTGTAGTCAAGCGTCTACACTGGACTGTGGTCCAGTGTCCTAAGGCTGCCTCGGGACACAGGCAGGACCCTCCCCTACTCCCACCCCATCTCCAGCATAATTTCTTCTGATGAGAAGAACTTGTTTGCTTCTCATTCACACTGGATGGTAAGAGGAGTTTCTTCATCCCCTGCCAGGAGGCTAGTGGAATTCCATGGAGCAAAAGGTGATGTCAGATGACCCACTTGAGAACAAGGGTGGAGGATTTAGGCCTCTAGAAATCTGCAAGGTGCTGAGCTCATAACAGGTTTCCCCAGAGTATCAGCTCTGTCCTGCTTCCCCTGGAGAGGTGGCTCCAGTGCCTGGAAGGGGTGTTTGCAAGTGTTCAGAGCTGGAGAGGGAGGACCCAGCCCTCGGCCTGTGAGAGAATGTGAGGACGCTCACGTGGCCCTCTTGACCAAGCTGGGGTGAGCGCAGCAGAGCCGCTCCGAGGCTGTGTTCTTGGCTCCAGCTTCTGCATTGCTACACCATTAGCTTCACTGATTTTCCACTCTGGCTCTGCCAGGCCCGCTCCCTGAAGTCAGGGAGGAGGAATTTCTCAGGGAAGAACAAATGGCTGTCCAGAGATCTTGCTGCCAGTGGGGGAAGGGAGGGATCCCATACAAAGACTCTGTCAGGGTTTCCATCACCTGGTTTCTGTGACTACCTGGAGTCAGGTCAGCAGGAACTGGAGAGACAGTGTTAGGGATTCTTTGGGAGCCTGTGGCCCCAGCACGGAGGGATGTTAGCTCCTGGCCAGGCAGAAGCAGTGAGTGATGGCTTGTGTCTGGGCAGTGATGGATGGCCCTGGGAGAAGTGAGTCCTGGGGAGTCATTATCCCAGAGGGCGAGGTCTGGGGTCAGAGAGCCTGACCAGCAGCTGGTCCTGTTTTCACAATGCCTGTTCCTCCAGGGCCACTTGGGGCTCCAGCTCACCCTGTAGACACCACCTTTGCCTCTTCCTTCCCTGAGGCTTGGAAATGAGACAACTGTTTCCCTGTTGACCGGGGAAGTCCAGCTGCTCTCATTCTCCTGGGCTCCTGAATGGGGCGGCCTAGGCCTTTCTCCTAGGCCTGGCTCTTTCACCAAATTGCAGGCAATCCCTTCTCCCCGCCTGCCCTACTCCCCAGCCCCACTGCACCCTAAATAATTAAGCTGAAAGCTAACTGCCCTACCTGAATCTGAAAGGCCTGGGCTAAATCCCAAACTGTTTTCTCCTAGGAGAAGCCTACTGGAGTCTGGGCCACTTCTTACCTTGGGATTTGCTCTGACTTCCAGCTGGTGGCAGCCAAGTAGCAGGGCCAGTTGCCCGAACCCCTCCTCCCCGATAGTGGGCCTGTTGCCTCTTAGCATTGCCAGTGTGGCACCAAGAGACATTGAACTTCTACCCTCAGAGTTCCCTCCCTTCTCCTGTTTCTTGGCTCACACAGTTCTCGCCTTTCCACTTGCCAAACGAGGTATCCACTGCCTTCATGTAAGGCATTTGTGCCCTGCAAACTAGGGGCTGTGGGGTGAGGGGTCCGTGTAGTTGGTTTCAGGCACTGGGAAAGATCCACCCTGGCAGAGCTTGAAACTCCACGCCCTCTTCTCGTTCACATGCTGTGGTGTGGCTGAGCCTCCCGGGATGGGTTGTGTAAAAGGAGGAGGATGGTGGGGCGGGGGCTGTGCCGTTTGTGTTCCCAGGCCCCTGGACATGGAGACACATGGAACCTGAAGTGGGTGAGAGGGTCAAGGAGTTCCGCAAAGAGTGAACTTAGTGGTTACGAGGTTGGGCAGGGAAAGAGGTCAGAAACAGCAACACTGAGGTTTGTAAGAGTTAACCAACAGTGAACATTGAATTCACAGCTTAGGCCTTCCTCACATTTGTCTAGGATCAAAAACTAGCCTCTGGCTAATGGTCCATTCATTCACTGATTTTTTTTCACTCACTCATTCATTTATTCATTCATCTAGTCAAGCAAATCTCTTCCTTTTTCTATAAATACAACGTATACTTTATACATTGTGTATCCTCGTCCCTTAGCTGGAAATGTCTGTTCCTGTCCTTTTCTTCCTTTTCACTTTTTATAATTCCTACTTGGCTGGGCCCGGTGGCTCAAGCCTGTAATCCCAGCACTTTGGGAGGCCGAGACGGGCGGATCACGAGGTCAGGAGATCGAGACCATCCTGGCTAACACGGTGAAACCCCGTCTCTACTAAAAAATACAAAAAACTAGCCCGGCGACTTGGCAGGCGCCTATAGCCCCAGCTCCTCGGGAGGCTGAGGCAGGAGAATGGCGGGAACCCGGGAGGCGGAGCTTGCAGTGAGCTGAGATCCTGCCACTGCACTCCAGGCTGGGAGACAGAGCCAGACTCCATCTCAAAAAAAAAAAAAAATTCCTACTCAAATCTTAATTTGAGGTTTACTTTGGATTTAGATTAAGGCTTAACTTAAGGGCCACCTCCCCTTCCCCCCCCCGCTTTTTTTCCTGAGACATAGTCTCACTCTGTTGCCCAGTGGAGTGCAGTGGAGTGATCATGGCTGACTGCTGCCTCGACCTCCTGGGCTCAAGCGATCTGCCGGCCTTAGCTTCCCAAAGTGTTGGGATTGCAGGCATAAACCACTATGCCCTTTTGAGATGTAGTCTCATTCTGTCATCCAGGCTGGAGTGCAGTGGCGTGATCTTAGCTCACTGCAACCTCTGCCTCCCAAGTTCCAGCAATTCTTCTGCCTCAGCCTCCCAAGAAGCTGGGATTACAGGCACCCACCACCATGCCCAGCTAAGTTTTGTATGTTTTGTAGAGACAGGTTTTTGCCATGTTGGCCAGGCTGGTCTCAAACTCCTGACCTGCCTCAGCTTCCCAAAGTGCTGGGATTACAGGCGTGAGCCACCACACCTGGCCTCTTTTTAACTTTCATTCTAACACATACTTTACTCTGCCTCACATTATGTGGAGTTTTTAATATATGTCTGTTTACTCCACTAGAGCAAAGTTCTAGAAAGTCAGCAAGTATATCTTTATCAATGTTTTAAAAACATTCGCGTTTAGGCTGGGCGCGGTGGCTCACTCCTGTAATCCCAGCACTGGCCAACATGGCGAAACCCTGTCTCTACTAAAAATACAAAAATTAGCCAGGTGTGGTGGCACGCACCTATAATCCCATCTACTCGGGAGGCTGAAGCAGGAGAATCACTTGAACCCGGGAGGCAGAAGTTGCAGTAAGCCAAGATCGCACCACTTCACTCCAGCCTGGGTGAAAGAGTGAAACTCCATCTCAAAAATAAATAAATAAATAAATAAATGGTGTTTTGATAGGTAATCTGGGTTCATCTTTCAAAATTCAGAAAATACAGACTTGTAAAGAGGAAAAGAAAACTCCTATATTTCTGTCGTTCAAAAGCAATCACTGTTAACTGAATTTATTGTTTTAGACTTTTTTCTTGCATTTGTATAAACCTGACTTTTCAGAATTAGGATTTATACTGTATACGATGTTTTGTAACTGATACCAGCATTTAGAGTCATACAGAGAGTATTTTTCATCATGCTTAAGAAAGAACTACATAATATTCCATTGTGTGGGTGTACAAAATTGATCCAGTTCTCTACATTTGGGCATTTAGGTTATTTTCAATAGTTTGCATTCAGTAGAACATACTCTTACAAATAAAATCTGTCCATGTATCCAAGGATAGTTCCATTTGTTTTAAGTTTTGATTATATCACTATTACATCACTATACCAAATTGCCCCCAAAATATTATACCAGTAAATGTCTTTTAAAATAATAATAAATACCAGCCAGGCGCAGTTTCTCACACCTGTAATCCCAGCACTTTGGGAGGCCGAGGCAGGCAGATCACTTGAGGTCAGGAGTTTGAGACCAGCCTTGGTAACATGGCGAAACCCATCGCTACTAAAAATACAAAAATTAGCTGGTCATGGTGGCGGCCACCTATAATCCCAGTTACTCAGGAGTCTGAGGCAGGAGAATAGCTTGAACCTGGGAGGTGGAGGTTGCAGTGAGCTGAGATTGCACCACTGCACTCCATCCTGGGCGACAGCAAGGCTCTGTCTCAAAAGTAATAATAATAATAATAATAAATATCTCCACACTCTGCATGCTTGACATTTTCCCATTTTTACAATGATTCCACAGACATAGGTTTTATGACCATAATCAGATGAGTAAACAGGTTTGGGGGGTTAAGTAACCTATCTAAGTTTACATAGTGGGTGAGGGGTGGAACTAGGATTTAAACTCAGGTGGTTCTGAGTATAGTATTTTTTTCCACTGTATTTCACTATGTTTCTATTTTAAATTGGGTTTCCCCACAAAATCCAGGTGGACCAACTTCTGAGTGTAAACATTGCTGGCTCAGTCCCCTTTGTCTCACAGGAGTTGCGCATCCCCTCCCTTTGTCAGGGTTTGTGTGTGTGTGTGTGTGTGTTTGCACGCGCATGCACGTTTGCTTGCTTGCTTGCAGTAACGTCTCCTGTGGCATTCTGTAGAGAGGTTACACGTCAGTCACAGGTCTGTGAGCTGCCTTAATGAACAAGTTCCCTAGCCTAGAATAATCAATGTAACAAAATCCCCGTGGACGCTGCCATTTCCACTGTTGCCAGAGACCTCCTACTTGGAGAAGGTTCCCAAGGTATCAGATCCAAGACCTGAGTTTTCTTCATAGGTCACAGCCTAGACTGTGTGATATGTGGTATGGGTATTGCCTGGACACATAAACTAGATTGCTTCTAATATGGTTGTGATCCAACAATTTCTGATGGATGGAAGTAAACATATCAAAAGCTTCAGAGGCTGGGGCATTAACATTTTTTTGAGGCTACTAGTGTATTTTTTTTTTTTTTTTTTTGAGACGGAGTGTCGCTTGGCACCCAGGCTGGAGTGCAGTGACGCGATCTCGGCTCACTGCAAGCTCCGAGTGAGTTCATGCCATTCTCCTGTCTCAGCCTCCAGAGTAGCTGGGACTACAGGTGCCCGCCACCACGCCCGGCCAATTTTTTGTATTTTTGGTAGAGACGGGGTTTCACCGTGTTAGCCAGGATGGTCTCGATCTCCTGACCTCGTGATCCGCCCGTCTCGGCCTCCCAAAGTGCTGGGATTACAGGCTTGAGCCACCGTGCCCGGCCAGTGTATTTTTTAAGTAACGAAGGGCCAGGCGCAGTGGCTCACACCTGTAATCCCAGCACTTTGGGAAGCTGAGGTGGGCAGATAGAGTGAGCTCAGAACAGCTGCTTGGGCAACATGGTGTAAACCCCGTCTCTACAAAAAATACAAAAATTTACCTGGGCGTGGTGGTGGGCGCCTGTAATCCCAGCTACTCGGGAGGCTGAGGCAGGAGGATCACCTAGGCCAGGGGTGTGGGCTCACACCTGTAATCCTAGCACTTTTGGAGGCCAAGGCGGACTGATTGCCTGAGCTCAGGAGTTTGAGAACAGCCTGGGCAACACGGTGATGAGGCAGGTGATGAGGCAGGAGAATTGCTTGAACCAGAGAGTCAGAGAGTCAGAGGTTGCAATGAGCCGAGATTGTGCCATTGCACTCCAGCCTGGCGACATAGCAAGACTCCTTCTCAAAAAAAAAAAAAAAAAAGGTCTGAGTCAGTTTGTCTTGGAGGCATGGGGGAGGAGAAGGATGTGAATAGGGAAGTGATCTAAGAGCTTCCCTAGGAAGGAAGGACACCCTTTTCCTGGAATGTTGTCCTGCTCTGCCACAGCCTTCGGTCAATTATCACGGCCTTTAGAATGCTGATCAGCGCCCCAGCCCTTCAGAAGTGTCCTTTTGCATTCAGAAAACTCTGCTCCTCTGGTGTCAAACTCCAGAGTTTACTTTTGGAATTAAGGTTTATTTTCCTTAGGTTTTAGGAAGTAGCTTTTGAACCTTAGAAGATTCAGATTCCTTACTAACTACTGAATGAAGTTAGGCATTCAAAACGTGGGTAGTCATGATTTGAAGTGTCAGTTGCAACCTGGCACAGTGGCTCATCTTTAATCCCAGCATTTTGGGAGGTTGAGGTGGGTGGATCACCTGAGGTCAGGAGTTCAAGCCCAGCCTGGCCAACAGAGTGAGTGTTTCTACTAAAATATGTTTTAAAATGAGCCGGGCGTGGTGGCGGGTGCCTGTAATCCCAGCTACTCTGGATGCTGAGACAGGAGAATCACTTGAACCCAGGAGGCGGAGGTTGCAGTGCGCCGAGATCACGCCACTGCACTCCAGCCTGGGCAACGGAGACTCCTTTCCCCCAAAAATGAAGTGTTAATTTCATTTGTTTATTTCATAATTTTATAAACATATTTTTCATATGTTTATTTTATAATTTTAGTCGTTCTTCACTACCCCCAAACTCCCAATGCATTTAAAAAATTTATTTGGCTAACCATTCTCATGGGATAATATATCATGACCCTCAAAAGGTGACGCTAAAGTGAATCCTCCATGTATAGCTGGGCTTTCTGTCAGCCTTAGATTCTCGAGAAGCACTCCAGGCCAGGGAGAAGGGATGAAGAGGAGAAGCATTTATTGAAAGTGCTGGTGGCCGGAACCCTGAGACCAACAAAGAATCGTTTTTTCTGAAGGACAGTTCAGTTGAGGGCTCTTCACTTCCCTCACATTGGAGGGAGCTTTGTGCTCACGGTGGGCACGGGAAGGGATGTCAGTAAGCGATGCCCCTCTATCATCTCACAAGACAACTAAAATGGGACATTGGTTAGGGCTGGGACAGGGTCAGTCACCCTTCTCATTTTCCAGTGGAGGAAACTGAGGCTTGAGAGGGAGAGGGGAGGTGACTTGCCTAAGGTCACACAGTAAGTGATCAGCTGTCATCTGAGTGATTTCTTCAGGTGCTGTCACTGGCTGAATCCAGCCAGTGACAACCACCTGTGACTCAAGCTGAGTTTGGGACTAAATGGTTTTACAAGGACCTCAAAGTGTGCTCTCTCTCTTCTAGTAGGACATGGGGAATACTGACTTTGCTGAGAGTAAGGGCTCTTTTCCCAGGATTATTCTAGATCTCTGGATCACTGGAGCCCTGAGCATAGATACTAGGCTTTAGCTTCCTGGCTACCACAGAGCCGTGTACTCTCAGGTAGAAAAATCCCTAAATTGACTGGGCACGGTGGCTCATGCCAGTAATCCCAGCACTTTTGGAGGCCCAGGCAAGTGGATCAGCTGACGTCAGGAGTTCAAGACCAGCCTGGCCAACATGGTAAAACCCTGTATCTACAAACAAATTAGCCAGGCATGGTGGCACGTGCCTATACTCCCAGCTGCTTGGGGGACTGAGGTGGGAGGGTCACTTGACTCAGGCAGGTGAAGGCTGCAGTGAGCTGAAATTGTGCCACTGTTCTTTAGCCTGGGCTACAGGGTGAGACCCTGTCTCAAAGGAAAAAAAAAAAAAAAAAAACGAAAACAAAACCCAAACCATGTTTTAATTTCTTAAAACTGAGAGTACTGAATGCTCAGCGTTCATGTTGTGTGCATGAAAGTGAGCCTGAAGGATGAATGTGTGGTGGATGGATGGATGGGATAGGAATGAAGCAGTCTCTGGGTCCATGCTCTCCTGGAAATTCGTGGAACAGACCAGTGGTCCCAGATTTTTAGATTTCATAGACCAGTAAAATTTCCCCCCAAATTTTTGGAACCAACAAAGGATCATCAACTTTTATGCCAAGTAAGAACGTTTTTAATAAACTAATGCTGCCTACTACCATTACCATCGGATTCTTTTTTTTTTTTCTGTTTTGAGACAGAGTTTCGTTCTTGTTGCCCAGGCTGGAGTGCAATGGCGTGACCTCAGTTCACTGCAACCTCCACCTCCTAAGTTCAAGCCATTGTTCTACCTCAGCCTCCTAAGTAGGTGGGATTACAGGCATTCGCCACCACGCCTGGCTCATTTTGTGTTTTTAGTAGACATGGGGTTTCTCTGTGTTGGTCAGGCTGGTCTCGAACTCCCGACCTCAGATGTTCGCCTGCCTTGGCCTCCCAAAGTGCTGGGATTACAGGCGTGAGCCACCAAGCCCAGCGCCATCTGATTCTTTTATTGTGGTAAAATATATGTAACATAAAATTAACCATTTTAACTTTTTTTTTTTTTAAGTTAATTGATTATGTATTTTTTTTGAGACACAGTCTCACTTTGCCACCCAGGCTAGAGTGCAGTGTTGCTATCTCAGCTCACTGCAACCTCAACCTCCCAGGCTGAAGAGGTCCTCCCACCTCAGCGTCTCATGTAGCTGGGACTACAGGTGCACACCACCATGCCTGGCTAATTTGGTTAATTTTTTTTGTAGAGATGAGGTGTCACTTTGTTGCTCAGGCTGATCTCTAACTCCTGGACTCAAGCAATCCTCCCACCTCAGCCTCCCAAAGTTTTGGAGTTAGAGGTGTGAGCCACCGTGCCAGACCAATTTTTAAATTTGTAATTGATGTGTAATGGTTATGTATAATTGTCTGGTGCAGTATGATGTTTTGATCCACGCACACATTATGTAACGACCAAATCATGGTGATTGCTGTATTGTATCCATCACTTTAAATATTTATCATTTCTTTGTGGTGCATTTTCACCATTTTTAAGTGTAGAGTTCTGTGGCATTAAGTTTATTCACGTTGTGTAGCCATCACCACCATCCATTTCACCTTCCCCGACACCCTACCTGTTCAACACTAACTCCCTCTTCTCCCCTCTTCCAGCCCTCTGGTAACCACTGTTCCACACCTTTTCATTTTCAAAGGATGTTTTATTGTCTTTAGTCTCATCGTGTAAAACCATGAGGGAATTTCTTTACGGTGGGAAAAAAAAGTAACTTTATGAAGCCCAGTCCTTTCTCCACCCTGGAGAGGCTGTGACCCAGCCCCACCATTGCAGGGATGAGACGGGATTGCGGGGAGATGGCAGGCACTTGGGGAGCTGAGATTCCAGGTGAACTGTGAGCTCAAGCACCCATGGCAGGCTTGGGGGACCAGAAGACACATCCTGAAACAGCTGAAGCCTCTACTAATTCATCAGCAAGTTTAGGAAGCGGCAAGTTTTCCCTGCCCAGCTGCTGGCGTTTCCTTCCCCATACAATTTCTGCTGAGTTTGAGGGAGGGGAGGTTGTTCAAGAGGCCCCAGCTGGGAGAGGTAGGGGGAGGGCGATACATTCTTTTCTTTAAGGAACCTGACCGATCTTTAAGGTCAGAGCTCAGTGGAGAGTGGGAGCTGCAGGGTTACCTCTTCCCCGTTGATTCATCTTTCCACCCTCCCCCACTGTTAATGATCTTTCCATTACAGAACCCAGACCAGGAAGTGCATGACAGGTCGCAGCTGCAGACACATGGCTGGGAGGCCTGGGCACTGGGCCAGTGGTGGGAGGGTCTGAGCTCCCCTCCAGCAGTGGGACCCCTACACACACACACACACACACACACACACACACACACACACACATATACACACACCACTTTAGCTAACAACTTGGTGGAAGATGTTCTTATGCACTGTCACAGGTGATGACGAGTTAAATTTTACTTGGAGTTTAGGATGTGATTTATATTATAATAAAGGCAGGAGAAGACCCCTCCCCCAACCTGAGTGTTTAGATCCCCCCAACTTACAGTCCACCTAAGTGGTCCTTACCAGAACCTGGGAGCTTTCTATCATCGTGCAGATGCCCCAACTTCTTTTCCCAAGATAGGACCCACCCAATATGGCCTTAGAAGCTTCCCAAGGTATCCAGGGCAGTTGCCAGTCATAGTCTTAAGGCCTCCGAAATAGTATGTTTTCCTCTCTATGTTTCTATTAAAATGCCAGACCCAAAACATGTTTCCGGGTGGAGGTCTAGATGCAACAGCATGGGCTTTGCAAACACTGATAGACTTGAGTTCAAGTCATACTGGCTGAGTTGAGCCTCTCATTTTTCAGTCTTCATTGGGGATGGCTCTTTCCATTTGCAAGTTGTTCAGGAAATGTTAATTGACCCTAAACTGTGTCCTAGGGGGCAGTTGTCACACAGGAGTTTCTGTCTCCACCGCCAGCTGTGTCCTTGGCTCCCTTCCCTGAATCTGCCAAGGCTGGATTCTGGTGCCAAATGTGAAATGGTGACACAAACTTCTAGGAACTGTGAGCTTGGACGGCCCTCCCCCATAGCCACAGGGCATCTACCTTTGCTCTTCTTGGATGAGTGAGTGAACTTCCCTCTTTCCAGAGCAATGCTTTCTTCCTGTTTAGATAGGAGGGAGAGAAGCAAAGTGTATTGGGAATAGGTTGAGCGAATGGGTGTAGTAAGAGTTTTCTGTACAGCTGTGTCCTTAATATCAGTAAACAATGGGGTGAGAACTTTTGTTGGGGAGAGAGGAAGGAGGGAGGAGGGAGGGAAATTTCTTTTAAGATAACTCTTGGGTGCATTCCTTTGTTAATCACTTAATTACAGTCCTTCTCCCAACAAGGGAGTGAACTCCCCCTTGTGAGAGGTAGGGAGGAGGTGGGGGACACTGGTGCCAATTGGAGAAAGGTGGCAAAATCCCTAGGGGAAAAAAGTACAGATTTGAAGGAGGCATCAGATGAACCCGTGCATAGAAGCTTGAGCCCCAAACTCAGTTCTGAGGCTGTGTTACCCTTACGACACCCAGAGTCCCTCTGTCTTTTAAGATCCACACACAACTCTCAGGCCAAGAGCGCTCTCCGCCTGGGATTCCCAAGTGGGATTGATTCTACGCGTGTCTTGCTGCACAGCTCAGGGGGATCTGTTTTTGGGGGGTCTTGGGGCGGGTGCAGGGTCCTGGCTGTGGCTTTGGCCAGTGCAGGCGGCTCAGCACTAAATTACAGTGACGAGGTGGGACACACAAAAGGCCGAAATCTTTTTTTAATAAAAACAAAACAAAACTCCGGGCCCCAAGCCCCTGGGCTGCTGAATGGCCATGGCTTCCTGTCAGGATTAGCCGGGCTGCCTGGGCCTGTGTGCTCTGCCTTTCTCCTCAGGAAATACCTTTAGTAAGCCCCGGTGGGGTCCCCATGGCAACGCGCGGGGGGACCTGCTGGCAGAGGCCATTCAGCCCGCCATTGTCCCCCGGCCCCTTTGTTGTGAGCTTTATTGCCGGCCCTCTGGCAAACACAGCAGTTTGCACCGTTTTGTCAGGCTGAATGTAGAGTTTTTACATTTTAATGGGCTCTTCTGGCAGTGGCCCATTTGCATGCAAAATGTCCCTTCTTACTCTTTTCACTTTCTTCAATTTAAAAAAAAAAAAAAGTGCTTCTCCAAATCCCCTGGGTCGGGGGGCTGGTGGACGCCGCTGGCCCTGGGCGTCAGGCCCTGCTAATTGATTAGGTGCTCCTGGCTCTCCTTCCACACATACCTGTGCACCCCATTTTTGCAGCTCTCCTTCTATTTGGGGATCCAAGAGTTGAGGGAAATACGTATTTTTTGGGCTTCCTCCACCCAAACCGTTGTAGGGTGGTAGCTGTGAGCCAGTGAGACGCTTCTGCACTCTGGCCGGGTCCTGCCAGCCGAAGGTAAGTTTTCAGTTCCATTTCAAAGCCAAAATAATGTAATAAAAAAACCTCTGCAGAGGGCCCCTGGAGTCCTGCTGCGCTGTTCTGTGCTCCTTTTAAGTTGCTTTCAAAGCCACCCCGAGTTCCTCCCCACCCACAATTGCCCCTCATTTATCTCTGGGGAGTTTATACCAAGACTGTAAACATTTCTGGACCACCAGTTTCCCCTGTGTTGCTGGCGAGTTTAGCCTTTCTCTCTAATTTTTTTAACCCAGAAATCCAGAAATCAAAAAGATGGAATAGGGATGATAGAAATTGCTACCCTGAGACATCATGCTAATGGAGGATACCTGGATTTTGTTGGGGGTCAGTTATCTAAGCCCTAAGCCCTTTGGAGTGTAGAACACAGAGTAGGTAAGACAAATACCTACCATCAGCCCAGCACCCCAGCAACATGACTTAAGTGCAAGACATAGCCATGAACATTTTCAGCTCTAGGGGAAGGCACATTCATGTTGGGGAGAGGTGGAGAATGCAGTTTGGCCAGTCTCAGAAGAGTGAGTTTGGTTGGCCGGGCGCGGTGGCTCAAGCCTGTAATCCCAGCACTTTGGGAGGCCGAGACGGGCGGATCACGAGGTCAGGAGATCAAGACCATCCTGGCTAACACGGTGAAACCCCGTCTCTACTAAAATACAAAAAACTAGCCGGGCGAGGTGGCGGGCGCCTGTAGTCCCAGCTACTCGGGAGGCTGAGGCAGGAGAATGGCGTGAACCCGGGAGGCGGAGCTTGCAGTGAGCTGAGATCCGGCCACTGCACTCCAGCCTGGGCGACAGAGCGAGACTCCGTCTCAAAAAGAGAGTGAGTTTTAAGGCCTAGGAAAGTGATGGAGATGATTGCTTGTTGGAGAGAGAGAAGGATAAAGGCCTGTAGGAGAGGAAAAGGAAAATCAAAGGAGCAGTGAGGATGTTGGCTCCACGGGGGAGGTGGAACTGGGGTAGTGGCCCAACGAGGGTGGGAGAGGAGGTGGTTGAGAGGCTCCAGACCAGCTGGGATTGTCATGGAGTGTTTGAGTTGGGGGGCGGACAGGAGGCAGCAGTCAGGTCTGGAGCAGTCAGGGCTTGAAAGCTGGGACCCCTGTGAGCCCTGTGCAGTCCTGAGGATGTGGCCCAAGAGGGAGGGCGGACCAGCTCTTTTGCCTCGTGTTCTTAATCTTCTCACTGGGTCATCAGGGGTCATCAGCTGTAAGCTGTAATCAAGGGTGAGGGGCTCGAGAAGAGAGAGGGTGTCAGGTGACTGCTGGGGATTGAGCTGAGGACAGGGGAGGCAGGGTGCTGTCTCCTGTGGTCCAGGTAGAGTGGCACAGACCTGGAGTGGGCCACCCCTCATCATCCTGTGTCATGTGACAGTGCTGGTTGGACCGAGCCCTGGGAGAGAAGCTGTACACAGTGGAGGGGCCAGGACCCAGCAGATGCAGCCTCTAGAGCTTGTCCTTGTTTTGTGACTTTGGGAGCCATCTCTTAAGCTCCGTTTTTCCCTGTTTAAATGGGAAGGAACACAAGTCACCTGTACGTGAAGAAACAGGCCCTATGAAATATTAAGTGCAATGCCAAAATGGGGCATTGTTACTGGTCTTGAGTCTGCTGCAATCACAACGAACACCTCCCCCATTTTCTCACCTGCCACATTTGGACAGCCCAGCCTGCTGGACTCGCAGAGGCAGGAGAGTGCATTTTATAATTAAAAGCACTGAACTGTAAGGTAATGATTGATACGAGCGATGGGCTTGAGGAAATGAGGGAAGGAGGGGAGGATAAGGCCAAAGCAACCAACTTCAGAATCTCACGGGAGGAGGTAGGATGTAGGGGTGCCATTAGACAGAATCAAAGAGCTGAGCCAGAAGGGCTTCCTCACCTAGGGACGTTAAGACACTGTGAAGGTTTGTCAAGACACTGTGAAGGTTTGTCAAGACACTGTGAAGGTTTGTCAAGACACTGTGAAGGTTGAGGCTACCTTGCAAAGCAGTAAAGCTGGACTCTGGATGTATGTGGATTCTGGAGAACCAGGCTCCCTATGTTTGAATCCCAGCTCTGCCACTTAACAACCTAGCTGGGCCATCTTGGACAAATTCCAAATCTTTCTGTGCCCCAGTTTCCCCTCTGAAGATAATAATTCCTTTTTTTTTGAGACGGAGTCTGGGTCTGTCGCCCAGGCTGGAGTGCAGTGGTGTGATTTTGGTTCACTGCAACCTCTGCCTCCCAGGTTCAAGCGATTCTCCTGCCTCAGCCTCCCAAGTAGCTGGGATTACAGGCATGTGCCACCACGCCTGGCTGATTTTTTGTATTTTTAGTAGAAATAGGGTTTCACCATGTCGGCCAGGCTGGTCTCAAACTCCTGACCTCAGGTGATCCACCCACCTCGGCCTCCCAAAGGGCTAGGATTACAGGTGTGAGCCACTGCACTGGGCCTGAAGATAACGAGGGGGAGGGAGAAGGGATAGCATTAGGAGATACACCTAATGTAAATGAGGAGTTAATGGGTGCAGCACACCAACATGGCACGTGTATACATATATAACAAACCTGCACGTTGTGCACATGTACCCTAGAACTTAAAGTATAATAAAAAATAATGATACTAATAATTCTAGCTCTTAAATACTTCACAAGATTCTAAGTTAACACATGCTGAGAACTATGCTGGTATGTAGTAAGCCTCTGCATCTGTGGGATAGAAATCATAGTAGGATCAACCTCATAAGGTTCCTATGAGGATGAAATGGGAGGGTCTGTGTTAAAAGCTTTGTGCAGCCTATGGGATATAGTGAGCGTGCTGGAAATATTGGCCAGTAGTAGTATTGCTGTTTACTCAGATGTTTATGGATCCCTAGATAATATATGGGAAGGCACATGGTAAATTGCAAAGTGCTATGTAAATATGTTGTTATTCTTCACTGGGTTCCTGTTAAGTTGTGGGGTTTGGGGATGGATAACTTCCAGACCAGAGTGGCTGCTATGGGACCAGGCTGGTGAAGTGGTATTTCAAAATACATTTTCAGGTGTGTTTGTCCATGTGCCATGAATGCCCTGCATTCATAGTCTCTGCAGAGAGGTGTGTTCCCTGGGATATCTTTGGTGGCTCTGTTCCATCCCTCAGCTTACAAATTGAAATCATTATTTGTTATTCTCCCATGAACCTTCTGTTCCTGGCTGGCTGTACAGCCTGGCCTTATCTCCCACTGCCCCTCAGACCAGGGCACAGCCATGCCTGTAAGCACTTCATTCTCTTGTGTTCCCCCCCAGACATTTCACCTCTCATCTAAATCCTCCCCTCTCCCTTTCCTGTCATTTTGTCCAACCTCTACTCTCACTGCTGATACTTTTCTTTATGTTTCATGACGTCAGAGCCAGTGCTGGACCTGCCTGTACTTAGTCCTCACATTCTCCATTTGTTTCATGTTGCAATATAAAATCTTCATCCATATTAAGGTGCTATGTAAATCTTAGCCCCCCTGTTAGGGCAAGACATATGCCTTCTGGGCCTTTGTTTCACCCATTTCTCCTTGCACAGTGACAGGGGCTCCCAGAGTCACCTAATGGTAGCTATGTTGAAGAAAGTTCCCTGTCTTCTTGGATTTTTGAGAACTGAGGTCTCATCTTCTCATAAGAATAGCAAGGTTTGTATGGGTTTGGGCCTCTCATGGTTCCATTCCTTCACCTTTTATAGAGCCCATGACTGGTGGAAGACACAGATTTAGAATCAAGAACTGGGAGGCTGAGGTGGGCCGATCACTTAAGGTCAGGAGTTCAAGACCAGCCTTGCCAGTTCAAAACCCCACCTCTACTGAAAATAGAAAATTAGCCGGGTGTGGTGGCGCTCATCTGTAGTCCCAGCTACTCAGGGGACTGAGGCACGAGAATCACTTGAACTTGGGAGACGGAAGTTGCAGTGAGCCAAGATCCCAGAACTGCCTTCTAAATGACTGGGAGATTTTTGTCCAGTCCTGCCAGAAGCAAAATGCCGTACCTGTTGGCTTGTTGGGATTATAAGCCTGCAGTATTTGGGGGGAAAGTAGGAAGGGAAGAGGGACTCAGTAGGGCCTCATTATCATTAATTGTGTTCCTTGAACTTGAAAGCACCCCGGGAAAGTCTCCTCCCACCCCTGCCTCTGTCCTTTCTAGCTGCTTCCTTGAGGATTACCAAAAAGTGTGGGTCTCTGGTGGGCTCCTAATTCTTTCTTAGGGGATAGAGACACCTTAGAGAAGCAGGGTGGGTTTGATGTATGAATCCCTGTCACTCGCACTAAAAGGATCACTGGTTGCAGCCTGCACAAATTCCCAAGGTCCACCTGCCAGCTGCTTTGACCCAGGAACCTATGTGGTAATGAGATCAGCAGCCTGAGTCCTCTAATGATGTTCAAGTCAAACCTTAACCCTGACTTTCCCACTCCTGTTGGTGAGAAGAGTGACTCCATTCTGTTGGCATCAAAGCATAAGGCACCTTTTTTTTCACAACGCACTTTTGTTGTTGTTGAGACAGGGTCTCTGTTGCCCAGGCTGGAGTGCGGTGGCAAGATTATAGCTCCTGCAGCCTTGAGCTCCTGAACTCAAGGGATCCTCCTTCCTCTGCCTCTCAAGTACCTGGGGACTACAGGCATGCACCACTATCCCTGGCTGATTTTTTTTATTTTTTGCAGAGACAGGGTCTCACTATGTTGCCAGGGCTGGTTTTGAACTCCTAGCCTCAAGCAGTCCTCCCACCTTGGCCTCCCAAAGGGCTGGGATTACAGGCATGAGCCACCGCACCCAGTCCACAATGCATTGTTAACACATGGCACCTCGAACCTGTAATAGTGAACAGCCAGTCTTTTTCAGCCTCAGGCTAGGTCACCAGGGAATCCAGATACCAGATGCCCTCCAGCCTCCACTCCCCACCTCATCTCTCAGGAAACAGATGCATAAAGCAAGTGTTTAGGTGCCACTTTCCTCTCAGCATCCCCATTGTGCATTTTGAGGACAACCTTTGTATCTGATTCCAATCAATCAGGTTCTCCAAGAGTTGGAATGCTGGTTTCAAGTGACTGAACAATAAAGTGGCTTTCTTTTCTTCATCTTTCTTGGCCAGTCCAATAAAAGTCTTCTTGGCCAGTCCTCTTGCTAATGGACACCCTGGCCTGTTGGTCTTGACCAGAGAACCTGAGTTGACTCAGGGCAACTGGAGCTGAAGAGTCAGGAACCTTTCTAATGACGACATAAGTGAAGGACACTGGAAAGACCAAAAGCGAATGGAAAGTACTGACTGGTAATTGCAGGGTGCTAGTGAGCAGTCATGCCCCCAAATCAGCCACCTTACATAGAATTCCCCAAGGTCAGGGCCACTGGACAGGGTAGTGACGCGGTCAAGCAGGGCCTGGAAAGCATGCAAGCAGTTGGTTCCATCTCCTATAAGAAAGTGGCATCATCCCTGCTTTGTAAACGGAGAACCTGACACACACCAAGAGCACTCCTAGCCATGGAAAAAAGCCGCTAGTGCCGGGCGCGGTGGCTCAAGCCTGTAATCCCAGCACTTTGGGAGGCTGAGACGGGCGGATCACGAGGTCAGGAGATCGAGACCATCCTGGCTAACATGGTGAAACCCCGTCTCTACTAAAATACAAAAAACTAGCCGGGCGACGTGGCGGGCGCCTGTAGTCCCAGCTACTCGGGAGGCTGAGGCAGGAGAATGGCGTGAACCCAGGAGGCGGAGCTTGCAGTGAGCTGATATCCGGCCACTGCACTCCAGCCTGAGCGGCAGAGTGAGACTCCGCCTCAAAAAGCCGCTAGAACCCGAGGTTAGGCTGATTTTTGGTTCCTCTGAAAATTATCTTTTGCTAGATGCTAGATTCAGTTCTGGACCTATTGAGTAGTCTCTGGGTTTTTTGACCTTGTTAGGCACTGTGGGAAAATTATAACAGGTACATCTGTGCTGAGTTGCTTGCTAATTCCTAGGAGAGACTTGGACATTTTGGACAATTAAGAAGCAATACAGGCCGGGCACGGTGGCTCATGCCTGTAATCCCGGCACTTTAGGAGGCCGAGGCGGGCGGATCACGAGGTCAGGAGATCGAGACCAACCTGGCTGACACGGTGAAACTCCATCTCTACTAAAAATGCAAAAAATTAGCCGGGCGTGGTGGCGGGCACCTGTAGTCCCAGCTACTCAGGAGGCTGAGGCAGGAGAATGGCGTGAACCCAGGAGGCAGAGCTTGCAGTGAGCCGAGATCCTGCCACTGCACGCCAGCCTGGTGTGATAGACGAGACTCTGTCTCAAAAAATAAAAATAAGGCTCGGCCGCGGTGGACTCAAGCCATGAATACCAGCACTCTTGGCGAGGCCGACAGGCGGATCCATGATCGTCCAGGCAGTATCCGAGACCATCCTGGTTAATACGAGAAAACCCACGTCTCTACTAAAAAATACAAAAATAGCGCCGGCGACAGGCGGTAGCGCCTGTAGTCACCAGCTACCGGAGGCTGAGACAGGAGAATGGTGTGAAACCGGAGGCGGAGCTTGCAGTTGAGCTGTAGAGCGGCCACTGCCACTCACAGCCTGGCGGGCAGAGCAAGACTCCGTTCAAAAAAAAAAAAAAATATATAAAATTAAAAATAAAAATTAAAAAAATAACAGAAGCAATACAGGCCAGGCACGGGGGCTTCAACGTCTGTAATCTCAGCATTTGGTAGAGCTGAGGCTGGGTGGATCACCTGAAGTCAGGATGTCAAGAACCAGCCTGATCCAATCATGGTGAAACCCATCTCTACTAAAAATCAAAATTACGCCGGGCGTGGTGGCACTGTGCCTGTAATAATCCAGGCAACTCGGTGAGCTGTGACAACGAGAGAATTGCTTGAACCCAGAGGTACGTAAAGTTGCAGTGAGCCGAGGATCACCCATTGCACTCCACCTGGGGCAACAGTGAAATTCTGTCTCAAAAAAATAAAAAGCAATACAGCTCTTGAGAAAGATGCAGTCGTAGGTGGCTCACGCCCGGCATTTGCTAAATTTTTATTTTTAGTAGAGATGGGGTTCACAGTTGATCCCAGGCTGGCTTGAAAACTCCCTGACCTTCAGGTGATCCCGCCCAGTCGGCTGATACGCGTGGCCCGTGCCTGGGCGTATGTCTTATTTTTATTTGTATTTTTTTTATTTTTTGAGACGGTCTTGCTTGCCGCCAGGCTGGAGGCATGGCCCGGCTTCAGTCCAATGGCTGTCGGGTCACTCTCCTGTTCGCCTCCCCGAGTAGCTGGGATCCAGGCGCCCGCTCGTCGCCCGGCTAGTTTTATTTCCCCTTGTGTGGATGCGAGTCCACCGCTCCTGCTCCTCACTCACGCTGTTCTGAACAAGTCAGTCAGAAGTCGCACTGCAGCCATGACTTTTGAAAGATACCAAATCCCTGGAAGCGGATGTGACCATTCACCAATTGAATCCTCTAAGAGCCAAGCATCAAATCCCTAGAGAAAGTGTGTGCTTGACTTGATTCAGAGAAGGAAAGGAAAAGAATGTCCAAGGTGAAGGATCAGTTTGAATGCCTGCCAAGGCTTTGAGGACTCCATTATAAGAAAATCTCCTGGGTGAAGGTCAGAGTTCTGGATCGTCTAGATGAGAATCCCACCAGCTACCCCACTGACTTGCACAGTCCTTCTGAGATTGTTAAGCAGTTGAGTCCATTCCAGTATTGAGCCAGGAATTGAGGTGAAGTCCACATTGCATGCTCAAAGTAACTATTTTAATTAAATGATTAGCAGTGTTTAAAAGAAAAAAAAAAAAAAAGCAGCAGGCAGTATGGTGAGGCAGTGGCTCAGCCTGTAATCCCACACTTGGGGAGGTCGAGGTGGATGGATTGGTTGAGTCTAGGAGTTCAAGACCAGCCTGGGAACATGTTGAAACTTTTAAACTTATTATTATTATTATTATATATTTTTTTTTTTTTTTTGAGACGGAGTCTCGCTCTGTCGCCCAGGCTGGAGTGCAGTGCCGGATCTCACTCACGGCAAGCTCCGCCTCCCGGGTTCACGCCATCTCCTGCCTCAGCTCCCGAGTAAGCTAGGGACTACAGGCGCCACACTCGCCCGGCTAGATTTTTGTAGTTTTTGGTAGAGACGGGTTTCACGGTGTAGCCAGGATGGTTCTCGATCTCCTGACCTCATGATCCGCCCGTCTCGGCCTCCCAAAGTGCTGGGATTACAGGCTTGAGCCACCGCGCCCGGCCTTAACTTATTATTTTAAAAAAGAAACATTATACCCAATGTCTGTCAATTGAGGACTGCAATGTGGTATGTCTACACAATGGAATATTATTATTAGGTCATTAAAAGGAACAGTGCTGATTCTATGCTATAACATGGAGGAAGCGTGAACACATGCTAAGTGAAAGAAGCCAGTCACAAAAGATCACATATTGTATGATTCCATTGATACGAAATATCTAGAATAGCCAAATCCATAGACAGAAAGCAGATTAGTGGTTGCTTAGACTGGGAATAGGGGATGGAGGAGTGACTACTATGGATCAGGCATTTTTTGAGGGGTGGGGAATGGTAAAAATGTTCTGAAGTGTGATTGTGGTGAATGATGCACAACTCTGAATATACGAAAACCATTAAATGGATGAATATTACAGCATGTGAATTACCTGTCTGCTGTTTAAAAAAATAGAAACAATACAAAATAGAATGTAATTGAGTGTGAATTTGTGTGGTTCAGACAGTAACTGTTTTACAGAAAATTAGAGATGAGACATTGTTGTAAACAAGGCTTCCTAGTTTCTTGTTTTGTTTTAAGACAGGGTCTGGCTGGGTGCAGTGGCTCACACCTGTAATCCCAGCACTTGCTAACTGAAGATGCAAGGACCGAGGCGGGTGGTCAGGAGTTCGAGGCCAGCCTGGCCAACATGGCAAAACCCCGTCTCTACTAAAATGCAAAAATCAGCCAGGCATTGTGGCATACGCCTGTAGTCCCAGTTACTCCGGAGGCTGAAGTGGGAAAATGGCTTGAACCTGGGAAGCAGAGGTTGCAGCAAGCCGAGATTGTGCCACTGCACTCCAGCCTGGGCAACAAAGCAACTCTGTCTTTTAAAAAAAAGAAAGGGTCTTTGTCGCCCAGTGGCGTGATCATAGCTCACTGTAGCCTCCAACTCCTGGGCTTAAGCAGTCCTATCTCAGCCCACCGAGTAGCTGGGACTATAGGTATGAGCCACCAAGTCTGGCTAGTTTTTAAATTTTTTTGTAGAGACAAGGTCTCACTATGTTGCCCAGGCTGGTCTTGAACTCCTGGGCTCAAGTGAGCCGCCTGCCTCAGCCTCCCCAAGTGCTGGGATTGCAGGCATAAGCCACTGCGCCCAGTCCCTGGACATTTTGGATGGTGGACTTTGAGTAGTTTGAGGCAGGAGGACTCTGGAGTGGCACTCACAGTCCTCCGGATGGAGTAAGCTTTGCCATGCCAGGGAGGATGCAGCTGGGGCTGAAAGCATCCCGACGTTGAGTGGGGGGAGGGTGGCGGTGGGGAGGGACAGCCCCTGGTAGAGAGAATGGAGTTGGCTGGAGAGAGTGGAAGCCGATTGCAGGGAGTCTTGAAGGTGAGGCAGAGATGTGAATTTTATTCAGTACACAGGGTAGATTTTGATCAGAAAAATAATGTCAAGCACATGATGGCTTGGAAGCGGGAGTCTGAGCTGCAGCCCCAGGGAGGCCGTTTAAAAGATTATCCCCACCGGGTGTGGTGGATCATGCCAGCACTTTGAGAGGCCGAGGCAGGCAGATCACGGGGTCAGGAGTTTTAGACCAGCCTGACCAACGTGGTGAAACCCCATCTCTACTAAAAATACAAAAATTAGCTGGGTGTGTTGGCGCACACCTGTAATCCCAGCAACTCAGGAGGCTGAGGCAGGAGAATCGCTTGAACCGGGGAGGCGGAGGTTGCAGTGAGCTGAGATCGCACCACTTCACCCCAGCCTGGGCAAAAGAGTGAAACTCCATCTCAAAAAAAAAAAAAAAAATTATCCCGAGATGGTTCTGGGAAAGGGAGAGGACAGAGCATACCTGAGCCACGTTTGGAAGGGAACTGGGGTCTAAGCTTGCATCAGGAGGAAAGCGAGCTGGTTCTTGAGGCTTTTAGAGATCACGTGTAGTGGAGTTTTGTTTGCATGTTCTGGTTGGGACCATCAGGAAGGTACGGATCCAAGCTGTTATCAGCTAGAGCGGGTCTCACCAGGGCCAGTGTTCCTTTGCTGCTTTCTCTTGGGGGGAAATAAATGCCTGGGGGTTCTCTTTGCTACGTTTTGGTCTTTGGGAGCTGCTTTTTTCTCTGGGACCAGGCTGCAATAGGTCTTGGGTTGCCAGAGGGTACAAATTCAAGTTTACTCTTAACCAACGGGTTGCACAGATCACAAGCTGCAAAATATTTAATGACTGAGGTCATTTGAGGGAAATGAGATTTGATCACTAGGAGTGTCTGCTCTGTTCCTTAAGAGTCGAGTCTAAACTGCTTTTCCCCTATCTTCATTTGGCAAAACCACAGACCATTAGAAATGGAAAGAATAACTTCTTCTAAGGCCCACAAAAGCTTATTTTTAATCAGTTGTGTGGTCTACTCACCTTTGTGGTGTTCCCCTTGACCGGACTCACAAAAATAAACATGTGCAAGCCTAGTGGTTTCTGAGCCCTTTTAAAGCAGCACCCTTGTGTCTGACAACTCTTATTTAAGGACTGGGCCTGCAACCTCAGCCCCCGTGAGAGAAACCACTGTCAGTCCCTGTCAGTTGCTGGTCACTTCTGATGCGCGGGACACCTATTTTCATTTTTAAGGTTTCTAGCGGAAGCCTGCTGAGCACTTCAGAAAGACTCTCTTTCAAATAAGGGGGAGTGAAAGAAAAGGGAGATTAGAAAGGAAGGCAGTGAAGAGCCAGGGTGACTGTACGTGTGGTATTTATTGAGCAAGCATTTCCTGGGCTCCAGGCATCATGGTAGACGCTGGGGATTTGAAGGTACCGATGACACATCCCCACACTCAGGTTCAGAAAGAGAACTGCCTTTCAGTGTGACAGGTGCCAGGAAGGGGAGGGCACCTAACCCAGACTCAGAGTCAGCACCGCCCTCGAGGAGAAGTCAACAACTAGGCTGAGACAGAAGAGTGAGTATTGAGAGCTGGACAGAAACAATCGGGGGCTCTGTGGCCACTGGGGCAGCCATGAGCCACAGCAGGGGCTGAGGGAGAGCATGCTATTTCAGAGCCTTGTGCATCGCATTGGGGAGCGACAGTTGCTCTCCAGAGTCTCTTAGGGTGAACAGATGGTGAGAAAAGTCTTCTCCAAGGCTGTGGGCGGGATGTGGGTGGTAGGTGAGAGGTGGAAGATGCCAGGAGTACGTTTGAACATCCTAAAAGGAAATAGAAACTTCATTTCCCCTCATGAGTGCAGAGGGGTGTGTTCAGGAGATGGGTAACAGCCCAGCATGGTGGACTCAGGTGTGTCTGGGCCACGGGCCTTCTTGAATGCTTGTGGGAAGAGGCACTGGTCAGGGAAGGGACAGGTGCTCTTGGCGGTATCAGATCTTGTGTGAGGTGCGGACACCCCGGTGGGTCCAGCACTCCCACCCAGAGACAGAGAAGGACGGGGCACGGGGAGGGAGAGTGGATGGTGGGGGGCCTGAGAGGGTGTGCCCAGGCAGAGGGCTGAGGAGAAAGGACCTTTGTGTGTGACAGCTCCTGCTGCCAGAGCAAGTGTGGGTTTTATGGCAGCTGTGGCCTCTGGTTCTAATATAGTCAACAGCTCCAAATCCCCTGCCCTGACACCTGTTAGCAAGAGGTTCCCTGAGCTGACCTCTCTTTGGGCTGCCCCCCCCAACATGTGCATCTGACGTGTCGGGGGTAAGACCCCCACCCTCGCTGAATCACACACATCCTGGTCAGCCCCGGGGTGACAAATTGCCTTCTCTCGACTTGGGCAGGGGCTGCTGGGGTTTTGAAGGGCGGGGTTTGTTCAGCTGTTGCTAGGGAAGGGTGAGGCTGAGCTATCCCAAAAGAAATGGGGTGTTCCTCTGGCAAGTGGGGATCTTGGCAAAGAACTGAGTGTCTGGGGAAGGGTCAACTCCGGACACAAAGAAGTCCTGGGGAGGGCCGACCTTTCCCCTTAGGATGGAGGGAAATGAAATGTGATCTGCTTAATGCTGCTACAGCTGCTTCCTAACTTTGCCTCTTTCTTCCTTTGACTTTTGGAGGAGTGGGGTGGAAAAGAGATGGGGGTTCCCAGGCAGCCAGCTGTTTCCCCACTGACCCATGCTCCAACTCCCACTGCCCCGGCTCAGTAGCCTCCAGTAAGTGATGCCCGGGACGGTACGGCTCCGTGTGGCCAGCGTAATTCCCTTTGTCTCTCCCCTCCTCCCCTCTCCCTGTCTTCCTCTCTCGCCCCTTGGCCTCCCTTCCCGGCCCCGTGGTGGCTGCAGCCCAGCCCTGGGGAGCCCCTGTGGAAGTGGAGGCCTTCCTGGTCCACCCCGGTGACCTGCTGCAGCTTCGCTGTCGGCTGCGGGACGATGTGCAGAGCATCAACTGGCTGCGGGACGGGGTGCAGCTGGCAGAAAGCAACCGCACCCGCATCACAGGGGAGGAGGTGGAGGTGCAGGACTCCGTGCCCGCGGACTCCGGCCTCTATGCTTGCGTAACCAGCAGCCCCTCGGGCAGCGACACCACCTACTTCTCCGTCAATGTTTCAGGTTGGTAGCCAAGCCCTGCCCTCGCCCCTCCCTAGACCCACCCCCTCCACCCCTCTCTGCCAGTATCAGGGGAAGGTGAACCTCCTCCCCCTCCGTGGTCTGCCCCCACTCTGCTTCAGAAACTGCTGCCCACTAACATTGCTCCCTGCCTGCCGCGTGGCTTGGCTCTCAGAGGGGTGACCAGGTGGGGTGGGCCCCAGGGCCGGAGATCTGGGGCTTCCAGGACACACCTCGGAGGTGATTGCCAGGGCTATTGGGATGTTAAGACCCTGTGATTTTTTTCCACCACAGCTTGCCCAGATCTCCAGGAGGCTAAGTGGTGCTCGGCCAGCTTCCACCCCATCACTCCCTTGCCATTTGGACTTGGTACTCGGCTTAGTGATTAGAGCCCCCGAACAGGTGGTGGGATCCCTGCTCTGCTGGAGAGGAACCCAGGTGCACTGCAAGGGAGCTGTGCGAGGGCAGCCAGGGAGCCCTGGAGCTCTGTGAACTTGGGAACCTGCCACTATTAGAATGTGACTTTCACAAAACTAGGAGTTGAGGAAGTGTTGCTGAAATTTTCTTTATGCCATTTTTGCACCTCAGGGTGCGGACTTGGCACCAGATCCCCAAAGGTGATAGGAAGGACTGGAGAAAGATCTGGCATGAACCCTGATGGGTGAGATAACATGTGTATCAAGCCTGTTCTTACAAGAAACGAATACTTACTGGGGAGAGGTGTTGGCAGCTGCCGGGATATTGGGTGCCCTATCTGCTCTGGTTAGGGAGGGCAGCCCCCAAACCTTAGTGGACACATGCTAGAAAAATTCTGACTGTGGAGTGTTTAGCCCATCTTTTGGAAATAGCGTCTAGCCACAATGTGTCTAGACCTGCCTGGGTTTCCCTGTAGTCAGCTGTCCAAAGAAGAATACACGTAGCTGCCTGGCACCAGCACACCCAGGTGGTACCACAAGTTGAGAGAGAGCCTTTGAATGTAGGACAGAATTAAGTTAAAGAGGAACAGCTGACCCTGATGGAACCACCCAGTGTGAAGGCTTCCAGGCAGTGGGAGCAGTGCTTTGGGGAAGGAAGGAAACACACACAGGAACTGTTCTTAAATGGTTTCCATCCCACCAAGAGATTGTCACTAAGGGAGAAGTGGGACTGGTATCCCCATGGGGAGGGTGTTTGTGTTCATCTGGAACTGCACTAGCCTTGGTGAAATCTAGGGGTCCCTAGGAGGAACCTCAGTGCCCCTTCTTCTTCCCATAGATGCTCTCCCCTCCTCAGAGGATGATGATGATGATGATGACTCCTCTTCAGAGGAGAAAGAGACAGATAACACCAAACCAAACCGTATGCGTGAGACACTGTTTCCTATCTTACTGCCCTTTGGGTCTGGGAGTTGGATTTAAGAGGGGAGGGGAAGGCTGAAAGGGGAGGAAGAGAGGGCACATGGGGTCACGGTGCCTGTTCTGCTAAGTGCCAGGCACTGCTCACAGGTGTTGGGCAGATGGGCAGGGCACCCCCAGGTCCTGGCCTGGGCCCTGCTCCTGAGCCTGACCAGCTGCTCCTCCCCACCCTGCCTGTCTCTCTCGGCTTTCCCTGGGCAGCCGTAGCTCCATATTGGACATCCCCAGAAAAGATGGAAAAGAAATTGCATGCGGTGCCAGCTGCCAAGACAGTGAAGTTCAAATGCCCTTCCAGTGGGACCCCAAACCCCACACTGCGCTGGTTGAAAAATGGCAAAGAATTCAAACCTGACCACAGGATTGGAGGCTACAAGGTACGTGTGTGTGCATGCGGAAGTCGAGTAACGGGAACAGGGGAGGCCGAGCTAGGAAGTCCTGATTACATGCTTTTCATTGTTTTAAGTAATACTTTCTACCTATACAGGTTATGTATTAAAATTTTTAAATGCAAAAAAATTCAAATAAAGTTTAAAATTTCTTCAGTCTTCTTTCTGTGTAATATGGTTTTTACATAGTTGATCACGTCATATATAATAATTTCCTTGCCTTGTCGTTTGTTAACGTGAGTGTTTTCATGATATATTTCAAGCATAAGTGTTTGAAACATGTAAGATTCCATTATTTTTAAATCCCATAATTTGGCTGGGCACAGTGGCTCACACCTGTAATCCTGTCACTCTGGGAGGCCGAGGCGGGCAGATTGCTTGAACTCAGGAGTTTGAGACCAGCCTGGGCAACATGGTGAAACCTCTCTACTAAAAGTACAAAAAATTAGCCATGCGTGGTGGCAGGCTTCTGTAATTCCAGGTACTCGGGAGGCTGAGGCAGGAGAATTGCTTGAACCCGGGAGGCAGAGGTTGCAGTGAGCTGAGATCATGTCACTTCACTCCAGCCTGGGTGATAGAGCGAGACTCTGTCTCCAAAAAACAACAAGAAAAAAGTCCCATAATTTAATGAACTATTTTGTGATATTAGGTATTTTCTGGTTTTTCACCATAATGAATAATGTTGCAGTGAATCTCTGTCAGCGTTTTTAAGTGTGCTTCCTTAGGACAGATTGTTACAGTGAAATTACCAACTTAAAGGGTGTAAGCATTATTTATTTATTTATTTATTTATAGACAGAGTCTTGCTCTGTTGCCCAGGCTGGAATGCAATGATGCCATCTTGGCTCACTGCAAGCTATGCCTCCCGGGTTGATGCCATTCTCCTGCCTTAGCCTCCCGAGTACCTGGGATTATATGTGCAGGCCACCATGCCAGGCTGATTTTTGTATTTTTAGTAGAGATGGGGTTTCCCCATGTTGGTCAGGCTGGTCTTGAACTCCTGACCTCAAGTGATCTGTCCACTTGGGCCTCCCAAAGTGCTAGGATTACAGGCATGAACCACCGCACCCAGCCAGAAACATTTTAAATTAATTCACCATGCACTCACTACATGTAAGACACCATGCTTTAAATGCTACAAGACAGTGTTCCTGCCCATAAAAATTTTCCAGTCTCATCAGAGTCAAATGTCCATGAGCGGCTACCGTAAAAAGCAGACTGTGATCAGTGCTCTGGTAGGCAGGGGAAAGGGTGAGCACGGTTCTGACCAGAGACTGGACTGGAGGAGATGGTTTTTGAAATGAGCTGTCAAGGGCAGCAGGGGCTGGATTCTTAGTATAATAGGAGAGGTGCACAGTTGGGAACATTCCTGGTGTATTTGGAAGTGTTTGCAGAAGGCACATCTGTCCAGATCACAAATGACCTTGAACGTCACAGTGGAGACTTCCGGAGTCTTTACACCCCATCTACCACCTTGCAGAGTGTGAACGGGCTGGTAGGGGGGCAATCCACGCCTTGTCCTAGCCAACCCTGCAGCCTGGAGCCCTGTGCCACCAGACTCTGATATGGAGGGCAGGTGCCACGGGGTGCCAACATTGTCATGGGGCTTCTGCCTGCATTTTCCTTCAGACCCTGAAAGTACCCCTTCGGCATTTCCCCTCAGGTCCGTTATGCCACCTGGAGCATCATAATGGACTCTGTGGTGCCTTCTGACAAGGGCAACTACACCTGCATTGTGGAGAATGAGTATGGCAGCATCAACCACACCTACCAGCTGGATGTCGTGGGTAAGAGGACAGAGGCGGCAGGAGGAATGCATTTAGTGGGAAGAGCTGGGCTTGGAGAACACAGCCGGGGTGTCCAGGTTTCTTAGGGGCAGAGTCAGGATAGCGGTTGGCACTTCTTGGCTTTGTCACCTTGAGCAGGTACTTCTCCCTTTTGAGTTTCACTTTTCTTATCTGTAAAATAGAGTTAAGATCAGACAGTAACACGTGTCAAAGCTGGTTGTCGCTGTGACATGGAAGGTGGTTTCAGAGTCTGTCCTGAAGGAGATGCTGTTGGAGAGGTGTTAAATGTAGCGCAACAGGAGCTGTCGGTTAATGCCAGCAATATGCCAGGCTCCTTAAATACCTATTCTGTAATGCTTGTGGCACACCTGCAAGGTAGGTGGTATTAGTCTAGCTCTGCACAGGAGTACAGGCACTGAGGCTCAGAGAGGTGAGACACCTTGCGAATGCAGAACTGCACACCTGTGCCAACTTCAGGGCATCACAGGAGACTCTAGGAAGAATGTTGAGCCTCTTGGAGCTAATTACCACAGCGTTTTCCTTCTAGGAGTTCTGAAAATCACTCCCTAGAGATCACTGGGTACAGAGTCTCTCAGTCAGTGTTCTTCTTGTGATAATATGGTCTAAAAAGGAGATTGTGGCCAGGCGCAGTGGCTTATGAGCTCCAGGTGGCGTAATGGGATTACTCATGCCTGTGATCCCATGACTTTAGGAGGCCAAGGCAGGAGGATTGCTTGAGGCCAGGAGTTTGAGACCAGCCTGGGCAACACAGTGAGATCCTGTCTCTATAAAAAACTTTAACAATTAGCCTAGTGCAGTGGCATGTACTTGTAGTCCCAACTGAGTAACTGAGGCTACTGAGGTGGGATGATCACTTGAGGCCAGGAGTTCCAAGCTGCAGTGAGCTATGAAGACACCCTTGTGCTCCAGCATGGGTGACAAAGTGAGACCCTGCCTCTAAAAAAAGTAAAAAGGAGGCCGGGCGTGGTGGCTCAAGCCTGTAATCCCAGCACTTTGGGAGGCTGAGATGGGTGGATCTTGAGGTCAGGAGATCGAGACCATCCTGGCTAACACAGTGAAAACCCGTCTCTACTAAAAAATACAAAAAACTAGCCGGGCGTGGTGGCGGGCGCCTGTAGTCCCAGCTACTCAGGAGGCTGAGGCAGGAGAATGGCGTGAACCCGGGAGGCAGAGCTTGCAGTGAGTTGAGATCCAGCCACTGCACTCCAGCCTGGGCGACAGAGCAAGACTCCGTCTCAAAAAAAAAAAAAAAAAAGTAAAAAGGAGATTCTGATCCAAGAGGTTGGGGTAAGATCTGAGATCCCGCATTTCTAACAAGCTCCTAAAGGATGCTGGTAGCACTGCTGGTGGACCACACTTTGAACAGCAGGAGTCTAAGTGACTCTGGTTTTACTTAAGGAGGAGCAGGTTGTGCTGAGGTCTGGGGGTGCAACTGAGTTAGAAGGTTCTCCATTAAAGCATGAGCGATTTACTGTGACTATAAATATGACCGCCTTGGGAAGGAGGATCCTGATGGCTTAGGGCCTAAAGAGATGGTGTCCCTTTCCCCAGCTCTGTTTTGAGAGGCCTGGGCTCAGCAGAAATGCTGGGAGGTTTACAACCCATCACTGGGAAAGCCAAGTGGGACGCAGGTGAGCCCACCCTTCTTTAGCCCTGGCAAGGTCCTCATGACAAGCGCCTCCTCTCCACTCTTCCACAGAGCGGTCCCCTCACCGGCCCATCCTGCAAGCAGGGTTGCCCGCCAACAAGACAGTGGCCCTGGGTAGCAACGTGGAGTTCATGTGTAAGGTATACAGTGATCCACAGCCGCATATCCAGTGGCTAAAGCACATCGAGGTGAACGGGAGCAAGATTGGTCCAGACAACCTGCCTTATGTCCAGATCTTGAAGGTAATCACGGCACCAGTCTTCGTGGGCCAGTCTACTGGGAAGGAGACCAGTGTCTCGGGGGCTCAAGTTCCTGTGGGCAGGCTCAGTGCCCCCGAATGGGATCATTCCTCACCCTTCAGGCACACACACTCCATCTCGGTAGGGATCTAGCCACATCCCCCAGGACTAGTGACAGAGGTCACAAAGTGGAGGTGAGCTGGGAACAGAGGGCTGCAGGGATGGGTGATGCTGGTCTGTAATAATTTTTGAGAGCAGTGTCACTGGGGCTTTGGGGTCAGCTACGCGAGGAAGGCATTTGGACCCCTGCCTTTTCATTGCCCGAAACCAGAGCCTTTCCAACAAGCATTTCCCAGTCTTAGCCCTGCGTCCTGAGTTACGTACAATCTTTCTGGCAAATGGGGTGCATGATAAGAGCATCTTTTATGAAGAGTTGGAAAAACAAATGCCACCTATAAATTCTAAGCCATATGAGGAGTAATGAATGGCATTTTCTTCCTTTTTCCTCTCACTCCCAGACATTCATTGTCCCTGAATGCTCCATTAATCCAGGGAAGGTAATTGCCTAAATCTCCAGTGGATCTCGCAACAGGAAGGAACCAGAAGCTGGGAAAGTTGTTTACCTCTTTGTCCCAGAGTTAGACCTCATCCTCCCCTGGCTTGGCTGTCTCCGAGATATACTGGCCCTCCCTTCTCTTCTCTTTGCTACTGGTGCTAAAACTGCTCTGTAGGTCATTGGCCACTGTCCCCACTCACAACCCCTCCTCTAGTCCTGGAGGGAGTGGGTTAAAGACAAATAGAACATTCCATTTGAAGCAGTGATTTTTTTTTTTTTTTTTTT
>NW_016813109.1:122325-125696 GCF_001698545.2 Rhinopithecus bieti | reverse complement strand
TTTTTTTTTTTTTTTTTTTTTTAATCAAATGTTTTGGACTTTTGAAGTCCACTTGTTCTGTCCTTCTAAAAGGGAAAGAAGGCCGGGCGCAGTGGCTCACGCCTGTAATCCCAGCACTTTAGATCACTTGAGGTCAGGAGTTTGAGACCAGCCTGGCCAACATGGTGAAACCCCATCTCTACTAAAAATACAAAAATCAGCCTTGCGTAGTGGTTGGCACCTGTAGTCCCAGCTACTCAGGAGGCTGAGGCAAAATAACTGCTTGAACCCAGGAGGCGGAGGTTGCAGTGAGCTGAGATCATGCCACTGTACTCCAGCCTGCGTGACAGAGTGAGTGAGACTCTGTCTTAAAAAAAAAAAAAAGAAAAAATCTAAAAGGGAAAGATAATAAATCTCACTTAACATCTCCCTTCGCTCCCTGGGCCTGCCTGAAAGTTACACGGGAGCAACATGTGTGGCCACGTCTCAGCGTTTGCCCAACTGACTGGTGTGTCGTTGGTTTGTTCCAGCATTCGGGGATTAATAGCTCGGATGCGGAGGTGCTGACCCTGTTCAATGTGACAGAGGCCCAGAGCGGGGAGTATGTGTGTAAGGTTTCCAATTATATTGGTGAAGCTAACCAGTCTGCGTGGCTCACTGTCACCAGACCTGTGGCAAAAGGTAATGGGGAGATGGATGGGATCCTGTGCTGGGGATTTGATGTAGGCCCCAAGCTGCTGGGGCAGGCGGAGAAGCCAGTACCGGACTGTCCTTGCCACCCTACTGTATTTCTAGTGCCCAGAGCCATGGAAAAATACCCGGCCTGGGAGGCTGGTTTGGTTTGGTATTGTGTTGGTGTCTGCAGGCTCCCTCTCTGCCTTCTGTGTGTTCCTTGGCTGCGTGTGGATCCATGCGAGGACTCATGGGGACACGGTCTTGCTGTGTTACAAATGGTACTTCAGACTGAAGGTGTGAGTGAGTGGTGGTTAAGAGAAGGGGCCATAGGCCAGGCACGGTGGCTCATGCCTGTAATCCTAGCACTTTGGGAGGCTGAGGTGGGAGGATTGCTTGAAGCCAGGAGTTTGAGACCAGCCTGGGCAACAGAGCAAGACCCCATCTCTACAAATTAAATAAATTAGCCAAGTATGGTAGTGTGTACCTGTAGTCCCAGCTAGACTGAAGGCTGAGGCAGGAGGATTGCCTGAGCTCAGAAGGTCGAGGCTGCAGTGAGCTACATTTATGCCACTGCACCCCAGCCTGGGTTGACAGAATGTGATCCCATCTCTTAAAAAAGAGAGAAGGGGTTAGGCGTTCCCTTGCATACTCGCATCTGCTGGCTGTGTATACACACATGCACGCGAGTGTGTGTGTGTGTGCGCATGTGTGTGTCTGCAGCCCCCGCCATCCCTCCTGTGTTCACCTTCTGGCTATCTTTACCTGAAACCAAACAGCCCCTGCCCGCCGGCCCCATTTCTCCATGCCGCTCACCGCCCGCATGCTCGGATGGGCCAGTGGCTGCCAGCGTCTGGTGAAGGGTCGTAACCAGCCATCATCTTCTCAGGTCTGCCGGAGTTCCTCCCTAAGGGTCTCACCCTCTTCCTCTAACAGGTTTTGCTGCCTGGTGGTTTTCGTTTGTTCCTTGTTGCAAAGAAGATGCGGGGGAGCATTTCTTCCTCTGGTCCCCCTTCTCTCTGTTTCCTTCCCTTGCTCTGCGTCTCTTAGAGGTCTCATGTCCTATGCTTGTCCATTTTGCTTCCATTGTCTCTTCTAGACTGCTGGAGTTAATACCACCGACAAAGAGATGGAGGTGCTTCACTTAAGAAATGTCTCCTTTGAGGACGCAGGGGAGTATACGTGCTTGGCGGGTAACTCTATCGGACTCTCCCATCACTCTGCATGGTTGACCGTTCTGGAAGGTACACACTGTAACTTCTCCTCTCGATGTCCTGCCCTTGCCACGGGCATGGGGGGAGCATGCATTTCTGGGCTTGGGGAGACACAGAGGCAGGAGAGCTGGAAGAATGGGCTCCTGCCTGCCTGGTGCCACATCCTGCCCCACCTTTGAGAGCCGAATCCTCTCGGCTGAGAGAAGAGCTTCCCTAGTTTTGCAGGCGCACGGAGGCCTCCCACCCATACACCTGCCTCTGCTCTCCCCCTGGCCATTGCAATGCATGCCCGGAATCTGGGTTTACCCTGCAGCCGGACTTCTCCAGGGCAGGCTCCTTCCGTCCTTGGGTCCAGCAGCCTCCCCACTCCGCTGGGTACTGAGTGTCCGAAAAGTCTCAGATAGGGCCCTACGCCTCTTCTCGTTTCTCAGGTGCTCAGCCCAGGGGTGGGGCTTGCTGCTTGCAAAGAGCAGTCCACCCTTCTGTACTACCATCCTCTTGCCTTTGGAGGAAGAGGTCAGCCTGGACAGGTGAACTGAGCTGCCTTCAGAAAGGCCTGTCTCAGGCAGCCGTAGCAGGCTTCATGATGCCCATGTATCCTCTTTGGCCGCTGCCGTCTCTCCTCTCCCAAGAGGAGAGGTCTGTGTGTTGAGCCGGGGAGGAAGGAGCCTGCAGTCTGCTCAGGGTGGTGGCTGGTGACCGCGGGGCCAGGGCTTGCTGCTGTCTCTCGGAATGTCCTGCATGAGGGTCTGGCTGTTCCTGCTGGCACTGCCCTCTCCTCTCTCCCCTCCTTTCCCACTCTGCCCTGCTTGCCTGTCAGGGTCTCCGGATGCCCCTACTGGAGGCAGAAAAGCGTTCTGTTTTTATCGTCCTCCCTGTCTTGGTCCTGTCCGTGCTCCCCATGTGCTCCCAATCAATTGTCTTCGTTCCTCAACATCAGGGAAAGAAAAAACAGCAACACTTCTCCCTATTATCAGCTCTGCTGTTTACTTGTCAGACCTTGGGACATTCTCCTCTGGGCTCAGTCTGGGGTCGTGCCTCATGCCTCTCTGGGAGGGTTCCCAAGGGTACCGCCTCCATGGCTGGCTGGTGGGTTTTAAAGGGGAAGATTGGGAGGAGGCCTGTGGAAGGAGGAGGGTGTCCACACCCGTGGGGCAAAGCGTGTTCCGTGAAACCAGTGCTGCACGTGCTGGAATGAAAGCCTCCCAGCCTTCCGTGCTGAAGGGAAAGGTGGACCGAACTGGCTTAGCTGCTGTGGCAATGGCGGGGGGTGGGGGGGGTAGTGTGTGAATCCTAATTGGAAGGTGGGAGAAGAGAATAACAAAATGCAACCCCGCCCCCTGCCACCACATTTCCTTAAGTTTTAGGAGTTAGGCCGGGCGCGGTGGCTCAAGCCTGTAATCCCAGCACTTTGGGAGGCCGAGACGGGCGGATCACGAGGTCAGGAGATCGAGACCATCCTGGCTAACACGGTGAAACCCCGTCTCTACTAAAAATACAAAAACT
>NW_016813109.1:89239-121806 GCF_001698545.2 Rhinopithecus bieti | reverse complement strand
GGGCGAGGTGGCGGGCGCCTGTAGTCCCAGCTACTCGGGAGGCTGAGGCAGGAGAATGGCGTAAACCCGGGAGGCGGAGCTTGCAGTGAGCTGAGATCTGGCCACTGCACTCCAGTCCGGGCGACAGAGCGAGACTCCGCCTCAAAAAAAAAAAAGTTTTAGGAGTTGGGACCTATGAGTAGAGTTCGTAAGAACTACCAGAAAAGCTTATTTTTGAAAATTGAGTCAGCTTTGCCTGTGGTTTGGCTAGGAGTAAATATTTACCTGTGTGCCCCGACAGAGATGACACAGACCCAAAGTGGGACATTGAGCAGGACACAGGCTGGTTCCCCTCCTGTCCTCTGTCCTCATTCTGTGAGTGCCACCATCACCAGGTACTGTAGCCTGCAGAAATAAACGAGGCACCAACCCTGCCTTCAGGGACCCTGTGGCTTCTTAGGGACAGAGGACTCAGAAACACCTCTGTCCGTGCATGTTAAGTGCACGCACACAGTGCTGAGGCTTTGCAGACAAGGGCCATGGCTCCCAAAGGAGACCAAGAAAGGCACAAAGAAGTGACTTCTCAGTTGGCCCTTACAGGGTCCCTGGGTGCCTGTACCTCTCCAATCCAGTTGAGCAAGGAGGCTCAGGAGTTAATGAGGATGTAGCATGATGGTTCTAGGCCATCCCTCTTCCATGGCTCGAGTCCATTGAAGGCAGCCTCCAAGATCAGGGGGTTGTCTGATCCTCCTAGTGCCACAATCCCGGTCCTAGCTAGAACCTGCCGTGGTGGTTCTCCTCCCTAAAAGTTCCCAGGACACAGGAGATAGGTGTTGCTTTTCTAATGGAGCAGGACCTTGCATGCACGGGGCCCTCCGAGCCTGCTAACACCCTCTTCGCACTGACTCAGCTCTGGAAGAGAGGCCGGCGGTGATGACCTCGCCCCTGTACCTGGAGATCATCATCTATTGCACAGGGGCCTTCCTCATCTCCTGCATGGTAGGGTCGGTCATCGTCTACAAGATGAAGAGTGGCACCAAGAAGAGCGACTTCCACAGCCAGATGGCTGTGCACAAGCTGGCCAAGAGCATCCCTCTGCGCAGACAGGTAACAGAAAGTAGATGGGGGATTTGCACACTCAGCACCACCTCTCTCTCTGGGCCTCTAATGCCCTGCCCTCTCCATTGTCCCTAATCTACATACAACTTTGGGCCTTGTTTTTGGCTTCTGGGCAAGGCACAGTGGAATGTCATGAACTAAGTGTTCCAGAGTCTGTTTCAAGCTAGTGTAGCCCGTGAATTTCCTGCACCCTCCATATCCCACTGCAAGTCCTCCCGACTCCTGGGACATGGATTGGGAGGAAGTCCTATTTGGACGGAATGTGCAGCTGATAGCATGAATTTGAACTGTCCCCAAGGGCTGCTTAGAAGTGCAGAGATGCAGGGTAGAGAAGAGGACTGTCTGTATTAGTCCATTTTCACGCTGCTGATAAAGACATACCCAAGACTGGGCAATTTACAAAAGAAAGAGGTTTAATGGACTCACAGTTCCACGTGGCCAGGGAGGCCTCACAATCGCAGAAGGCAAAAGGCACATCTCACATGGTGGCACACAAGAGAAGAGAGCTTGTATAGGGAAACTCCCCTTTATAAAACCATCAGATCGGCTGGGTGTGATGGCTGACTCCTGTAATCCCAGCACTTTGGGAGACTGAGGCGGGTGGATCACAAGGTCAGGAGTTTGAGACCATCCTGGCTAACACGGTGAAACCCCATCTCTATTTAAAATACAAAAAAATTAGCTGGGCGTCGTGGCGAGCGCCTGTAGTCCCAGGTACTCGGGAGGCTGAGACAGGAGAATGGCATGAACCCGGCAGCGGAGCTTGCGGTGAGCCAAGATTGCACCACTGCACTCCAGCCTGGGCGACAGAGCGAGACTCCATCTAAAAAAAAAAAAAAAAAAAAATCAGATCTCGTGAGATTTATTCACTATCACAAGAACAGCACGGGGAAGACCTGCCCCCATGAGTCAGTGACCTCCTACCAGGTCCCTCCCATAACACGTGGGAAATCAAGATGAGATTTAGGTGGGGACACAGCCAAACCATTATCAGCCATACCATACCCTTGTCCCCTGTATGCCCACACTTCCGCATGGGAGGGTGTGTGCAAGAGTGGCCGTTTCCTCAGAAGCCTGTGCTCATTCTGGAAGGTGCTTTGGGAGTTAGGAATCCATAAACTAAGGTAAAGTAGTTGCAAAGAGTCAGGAGAATAGAGTTGTTACTGTGATGATCAGTTATAAAATGTCAAGCTGGAAGAGGTGCATTTGGTCTGCTTAATTTAAAGGTGAGTGAAGTCTAGAAAGGCCAGCTCATGGCAGAAATAGGTCAGTCCTAGAAGTTGGGCCTCCCGGCCTGCCATGGTCTTTGAAACACTCTGTGTTGGGGAAGGAACATCAGATACATAGACACTTGTCTCTGCCATTGTTGGGAAGCCCTGACTAGGAACTGGAAGGAGTCACCCCGACCCCGCTCCTTGCTCTAGGGTGACCCCACTCTTCCTTGCAGGTGTCTGCTGACTCCAGTGCGTCCATGAACTCTGGGGTTCTTCTGGTTCGGCCATCACGGCTCTCCTCCAGTGGGACTCCCATGCTAGCAGGGGTCTCTGAGTATGAGCTTCCTGAAGACCCTCGCTGGGAGCTGCCTCGGGACAGGTAATAGACTTTAACTCCCAACTTTTTGAAGGCATTCCTTGCTTGCTATTCTAGTGGTGGAAGGTGCATATACTAACACCTTCTGGGTGGTGAAGGTTCATGAAATGCCTGCAGAAACATTTCCACTTTCTGCTTGCAGTTGGGTGAAATACAGAGAGGCGGAGATGGGGTGCCTCTCAAGGTTTGAACTTCACCAGCCCCAACTTATGCCACTCTCTGTTTTCCCTGAAAGACTGGTCTTAGGCAAACCCCTGGGAGAGGGCTGCTTTGGGCAGGTGGTGTTGGCAGAGGCCATCGGGTTGGACAAGGACAAACCCAACCGTGTGACCAAAGTGGCTGTGAAGATGTTGAAGTGTAAGTGATGCTTCTGTCCTTGCAAAGAAAATCTTGTCCCGTTCCAAGCAAGCAGCAGGCCTCGGGCCCAGCAGAACAGCTTCTCTGGTGCCTTTGCTGCCCACACTTGCTCCCCTGCCTGCTTGGGGTTACCTGGGAGTGGAGGGGGTGTTCTGCACCCTGAGATTGTTCTGTGACCTCACTCTGTTCCTTGGTATCAGCCTGGGCTGTGGTCAGGTGTTTGTCCTGGATCCATTGCTGGCAGGCTTTCCTCACCACATCCCTGCCCACTCACTACCACCTATTGCAACGACTCCCATTAGACGGAAGAGAAAATAAGTTTGGATGGAAGTGGGGAGAAGAGAATCAAGTCCCAGGGAAAAGCAGCCCCTCGACACATACCCCACTCCCTTAGCCTTTATTCTGCCCTCCCTTCCCAAGTAAATGAGTCTCAACATGTTCTTTAAAGCGGACGCAACAGAGAAAGACTTGTCAGACCTGATCTCAGAAATGGAGATGATGAAGATGATCGGGAAGCATAAGAATATCATCAACCTGCTGGGGGCCTGCACGCAGGACGGTGGGTACCGGCCAGACTGGCCTTCCCTGCCCAGCCGGGAGAAGATCTGAGCTGGAGTATCAGTCCCAAGGCCTCTCTCAGCCACAGTTAGGGAAGGGGGTTAAGAGCGGCCACTTTAGCAGAGGTTAAAATGTGTTATTTCAGGGTCTGGGCTCCACTCATTGGTGTTCATTCAAGAATACAGATACCTAGATTCACACACATGGTGTGTTAACAGAGGCAGCTGAGTAATTATGGGCTAAGAGCGCTCAGGCTGGGTGCAGTGGCTCATACCTGTAACCCCCCAGCACTTTGGGAAGCCAAAGCAGGTGGATCACTTGAGATCAGGAGTTCGAGACCAGTCTGGCCAAAATGGTGAAACCTCGTCTCTCCTAAAAATATGAAAATTAGCCAGGCCTGGTCGTGCATGCCTATCATACCAGCTACTCGGGAGGCTGAGGCACAAGAACTTGCTTGAACTCGGGAGGTGGAGGTTGCAGTGAGCCGAGATCACGCCATTGCACTCCAGCTTGGGAGACACTCCCTCTGTCTCAAAAATAAAATAAATAGGCCAGGCACAGTGGCTCACACCTGTAATCCTAGCACTTTGGGAGGCCGAGGCAGGTGGATCACTTGAGGTCTGGAGTTCGAGACCAGTCTGGCCAACAGGTGAAACCCTGTCTCTACTGAAAATACAAAAAGTAGCTGGGCGTGGTGGCACATGCCTGTAATTCCAGCTACTCGGGAGGCTGAGGCAGGAGAATTGTTTGAATCGGGAGGCGGAGGTTGCCTTGAGCGGAGGTTGTGGTGAGCCGAGATGACGCCATTGCACTCCAGTCTGGGCAACAAGAGCAAAACTCCATCCCAAAACAAAAAACAAAAAAAAAGCCAGGCGTTGTGGTGCACGCCTGTAATCCCAGCTACTTGGGAGGCTGAGGCAGGAGAATCGCTTGAATCCAGAAGGCGGAGGTTGCAGTGAGCTAAAAATTGCGCCACTGCACTCCAGCCTGGGCAACAGAGCGAGACTCCATCTCAGAATAAATAAACAGACAAACTGGGGCTCTTATGCCAATGTTGCTTGAGAATTTTCTAGACTACGCGGGGAGTAATTATTTCTCTGATTTTCTTTGGGTAGTAGAATGGATTTCCCAGGTCCCCTAAGAGGAGGCAGGAGAGGAGAGGTTGGCCAGGGTGTGCTGCTGGGGATGGGGTTTCTTTGAGGTGAAGCCAAACCTGCTCACCTGCTGCTGGCCCTGTGGCCTCTTCTCCTGTGCCCACAGGTCCCTTGTATGTCATCGTGGAGTATGCCTCCAAGGGCAACCTGCGGGAGTACCTGCAGGCCCGGAGGCCCCCGGGGCTGGAATACTGCTACAACCCCAGCCACAACCCAGAGGAGCAGCTCTCCTCCAAGGACCTGGTGTCCTGCGCCTATCAGGTGGCCCGAGGCATGGAGTATCTGGCCTCCAAGAAGGTGTGGAACCTGAAGGCTCCCCTGGGTAATGCCAGGGTGGGAACAGAGCCCCCCCCAGTCCTCCAGCCTGTGACTTGTCATCTTTTGGTAGCATTGTGGATGCACTGAGCACTGGCCGTGTGTACCCTGTGTGTTGTCTTAGGCTCCCTGGGAACCGCAGAGTCAGGAGAACCAGTGTAGCCAGGTAGCCTCGGGGTCAGACTGATAGAGGGTCAGATGTGTGCACTGCCACTTTCTGCGTAGCCTCAGGCAGCTACTTAGCATCTTAAAATTCTTCAAATACAAAATAAGAATAATACCAGCTGGGTGCAGTGGCCAAGGTGGGAGGATTGCTTGAGCTCAGGAGTTTGAGACCAGGTTAGGCAACATAGTGAGACCCTGTCTTTAAAAAAAAAAAAAAAAATTAGCTGGGTGTGGTAGTGCGTGCCGGTAGTCCAAGCTACTTGGGAGGCTGAGATGGGAGGCTAGCTTGAGCCCAGGAGTTTGAGGCTGCACTGAGCCATGATCACACCACTGCACCCCAGCCTGGGCGACAGAGCAAGGCCCTGTCTCAAAAGAAAATAAAGTATAACAATACCTGTTGTAGAATTGTTATGAGGGTAAAATGAAACTGTCTGTGAGTGTTGAGTGCAGTGTTTGGTGTATAAGGGCTGGCTTGGTTTGAGCCCAGCCACATGTGGACTTGCAGTGCTGGGAGGCAGGACCTAGGAGCACGCACCGCTGCAGACCCAGCAGAGGCATAAGGGGCCAGCATTTGGCGAGGGAAGGGAGGAGCGCTTGCTGTGATGAGAAGCCTGATGCTGGCAGAGAACGTTAGAGGAGGGAAAGCAGAGGTTCGGGGGCGGAGCAGTGTGGCAGAAGTCCTATGACACAAGTCGGCCAGTTTGCATGGGTGGCAGCCCCCCCTACAGAGCCTTCCAGCTCCCTCACCTCCCCGCTTCCCACTCTCCCTTCCTCTGTCCTCAGTGCATACACCGAGACCTGGCCGCCAGGAATGTCCTGGTGACAGAGGACAATGTGATGAAGATAGCAGACTTTGGCCTCGCACGGGACATTCACCACATCGACTACTATAAAAAGACAACCAACGTGAGTGCCAACAGGGCTGCCCCATGCTGGTGGTTTCATCTGAGAAGCTAGGAGTGGGGTGGGCTCAGAACCCACCCCCTAGTCCCTTCCCACCTGTGCCCTCACAGCCCTGCCTGGGGCCACCCCAACCTCCCCTGTGCTGCTTTCAGGGTCGACTGCCTGTGAAGTGGATGGCGCCCGAGGCATTGTTTGACCGGATCTACACCCACCAGAGTGACGTGTGAGTTTGTAACAGCAATTGCCAGGGAGGTGTGGGATAGAAAGCTTCTAGCACTGCAGAGTCCTGCATTCTCCCTGGACTGAGGAGTCCTCCTTCCACCCCAGAGAGGAAAACAAAACATCGTCTGTGGTCATTTCCTCTGCTCCAGATGTTGAAAGGCTGATCTGTTCTCCACTCTGTCTCCTGGCACTGCCCTGGGTGGAAGATTTGTGCTGGAGGAGGGGAGGTGGAGAAGCTCTAACTCCCCGTGGCTCTCCGCTTATTTGCAGGTGGTCTTTCGGGGTGCTCCTGTGGGAGATCTTCACTCTGGGCGGCTCCCCATACCCTGGTGTGCCTGTGGAGGAGCTTTTCAAGCTGCTGAAGGAAGGTCACCGCATGGACAAGCCCAGTAACTGCACCAACGAGCTGTAAGCCTGAGGAGATGTCGGAGGCCCTGAGCCAGGCCCTGGGGCAAGAGTGGGCTTGAGGGGCAGGGCGCTAGGCGAGAGGGTGTCCATCTCCAGTAGGGGGCCCTTCCTCCCTGACCTTACGGTCCTGCTGCAGGTACATGATGATGCGGGACTGCTGGCATGCAGTGCCCTCACAGAGACCCACCTTCAAGCAGCTGGTGGAAGACCTGGACCGCATCGTGGCCTTGACCTCCAACCAGGTAAGGCTGCCCATGCCAGAGCCAGAGCTCAGGCTGTCCCCACTGCGTGCATGCACCTCCCTGAGTAGGGAGGAGGGGCCCGGCCCATCACTGCTTCCTCTCGCCCATCACAGGAGTACCTGGACCTGTCCATGCCCCTGGACCAGTACTCCCCGAGCTTTCCCGACACCCGGAGCTCTACATGCTCCTCAGGGGAGGATTCCGTCTTCTCTCATGAGCCGCTGCCCGAGGAGCCCTGCCTGCCCCGACACCCAGCCCAGCTTGCCAATGGCGGACTCAAACGCCGCTGACTGCCACCCACACGTCCTCCCCAGACTCCACCGTCAGCTGTAACCCTCACCCACAGCCCCTGCCAGGCCCACTGCCTGTCCATCCCTGTCCCCTTTCCTGCTGGCAGGAGCCGGCTGCCTACCGAGGGCCTTCCTGTGTGGCCTGCCTTCACCCCGCTCAGCTCACCTCTTCCTCCGCCTCCTCTCCACCTGTTGGTGAGAGGTGCAAAGAGGCAGATCCTTGCTGCTGGCCAGTTCATCCCCTCCCAGATGTTGGACCAAGACCCTCCCTGCCACCAGGCACTGCCTGGAGGAAGGGGAGTGGGAGCCGATGAACAGGCATGCAAGTGAGAGCTTCCTGAGCTTTCTCATGTCGGTTTGGTCTGTTTCGCCTTCACCCGTAAGCCCCTTGCACTCTGGTGGCAGGTGCCTTGTCCTCAGGGCTACAGCAGGAGGGAGGTCAGTGCTTCGAGCCTCGATTGAAGGTGACCTCTGCTCCAGATAGGAGCAGATAGGTGCCAGTGGCTTACTAATTCCGATACTAGTTTGCTTTGCTCACCAAATGCCTGGTACCAGAGGATGGTGAGGCAAAGGCCAGGTTGGGGGCAGTGTTGTGGCCCTGGGGCCCAGCCCCGAACTGGGGGCTCTGTACATAGCTATGAAGAAAACACAAAGTGTATAAATCTGAGTATATATTTACATGTCTTTTTAAAAGGGTCGTTACCAGAGATTTACCCATCGGGTAAGATGCTCCTGGTGGCTGGGAGGCATCAGTTGCTATATATTAAAAACAAAGAAAAAAGAAAAAAAAGGAAAATGTTTTTAAAAAGGTCATATATTTTTTGCTACTTTTGCTGTTTTATTTTTTTAAATTATGTTCTAAACCTATTTTCAGTTTAGGTCCCTCAATAAAAATTGCTGCTGCTTCATTTTTCTATGGGCTGTGTGAAAAGGGTGGGAATGTCCACTGGAAAGAAGGGACACCCCCGGGCCCTGGGTCTAGGTCTGTCCCGAGGGCACTGCATGCTCCTGGCGCAGGTTCCTTGTAACCTCTTCTTCCTAGGTCCTGCACCCAGACCTCACGACGCACCTCCTGCCTCTCCACTACTTTTGGAAAGTCAGAAAAAGAAGATGTCTGCGTCGAGGGCAGGAACCCCATCCATGCACTAGACGCGCTGGGCGGAGAGTCAAGGCCCAGCAGCCAACCACCATGGATGGTTTCCTCCAAGGAAACTGGTGGGATTGGGCTGGGGAGGGGGCACCTACCTAGGAGTAGCCACCAGGTAGAGCTAAAGTGATTAAGAGGAAGCCAAGGGCACAGTTGCTCACGCCTGAAATCCCAGCACTTTGGGACGCCGAGGTGGGCAGATCACTTAAGGTCAGGAGTTCGAGACCAGCCTGGCCAACTTAGTGAAACCCCATCTCTACTGAAAATATAAAAATTATCCAGGCATGATGCCACGTGCCTGTAATCCCAGCTCCACAGGAGGCTGAGGCAGGAGAATCCCTTGAACCTGGGAGGCGGCGGTTGCAGTGAGCCGAGATTGTGCCATTGCACTCCAGCCTGGGTGACAGAGAAAACAGAAAAGAAAGCAAATGATGAAGGTCTGCAGAAACTGAAACCCAGACATGTGTCTGCCCCATCTGTGTGGGCATGGTTTTGCCGGTGCTTGTAAGTGCAGGAGAACATGTCACCTGAGGCTAGTTCTGCATTCAGGTCCCTGGCTTCGTTTCTTGTTGGTATTCCTCCCCAGATCGTCCTTCCTGTATCCTTGTGACCAGACTGTATTTGTTGGGACTGTCGCAGATCTTGGCTTCTTACAGTTCTTCCTGTCCAAACTCCACCCTACCCCTCAGGAAGGGGGGAAAATTCTCCGAATGCTTTTGTTTTTTTGGCTGCTTGGAATTTACTTCTGCCACCTGCTGGTCATCACTGTCCTCACCAGGCGGATTCTGGCTCCCCAGTACCTCATGGCTCAAACTACCACTCCTCAGTCACTATATTAAAGCTTACATTTTGCTGGATTACTGCTAAATACAAAAGAAAGTTCAATATGTTTTCATTTCTGTAGGGAAAATGGGATTGCTGCTTTAAATTTCTGAGCTAGGATTTTTTTGGGCAGCTACAGTATTGGTCACTATTGTAAAATTATCTTTGTTTCTCTCTGTAAATATGCACCTGCTAACATTACAATTTGTATTTATGTTTAAAGAAGGCATCATTTGGTGAACAGAGCTGGGAAATGAATTTTTAGCTCTTAAAAGCGTTTGCTTTAAGACCACACCGGAGTGTCTTTCCTTGTAAAACAGTTATATTCTGCTTTGGCCCTACCTTGAAGCAATGTTGTGGGAAGGGATGAAGACTCTAAAAGGCTTCATAAGCCCTTGGGAGAGGTGCTAGAAAAATATATGGCACTATCATAATTGCAGTGATGTCCTTGCTGTTACTACTCAAAGCACCCACGAATTTCCCCAAAGACTGCACTAGCTGTCACATAAAAGAGAGTGAAATTGACCTGAGAGAAAATGAAATGGCCATTTTACGTAGAGGACCAGATTGGGTCTCCTGAGGAAAGGAATCCAGTTTATCTAATGAAGATGTTGTGCCATCAAGGCACTGAGTCTGTCTGGTTTCCTGAGGGTTAAAAGATTAGGGCTGGGATCACCACAGCATTAATCAATACTGCCTTTCCGTCTTTTCTAATTGCCATAGGCTGAAGATCATCGGTCCCTTGGCCCTGCTAATGTAATGTATTGATCTTAGGTAAGTAAGATTGAACATCAGATGAGGGAGGAAATCTGTCTCAGTTAATGAGGTTGCTGTGCTTATTAGCTACCACTGGGTGGAGCCAGCGAGCTGAAGTTTCAGTTGGCATTAGGTGAACCACCAGTCAGCTCTCAAAGTCACATTGGTCCAACTACTACCTGCTCGTATGTGTTGGTGGTGAGTGGGAACTCTTTAGCCTAGGTTTGGCATTACAGAAAAATTGGACAGCACTGATATGGCTTGTTTTGGAATGATTTAAGTATAGAATTAGACATGACACAGGTGCAAGGCCATAAGTGTTAGTGGCCACCACCTCTCTATATTGTAGCAGAATTCTGTGTGAGACACAGGCCACATCTAGCATCACTGCAGTTGGGTTTTAGAGAATGCCTAAAGTGGCTGGGCACGGTGGCTCACGCCTGTAATCCCAGCACTTCGGGAGGCTGAGGCAGGCAGATCACCTGAGGTCAGGAGTTCCAGACCAGCCTGGCCAACGTGGTGAAATCCCATCTCTGCAAAAATACAAAAATTAGCCAGGTGTGGTGGTGCATGCCTTTAATCCCAGCTACTCCAGAGACTGAGGCAGGAGAATTGCTTGAACCCAGGAGGCAGACGTTGCAGTGAGCCAAGATCGCTCCACTGCACTCCAGCCTGGGTGACAGCGAGACTGTCTCAAAAATAAAAATGTCTAAAGTCATACCCAATGAGATCATTAGCAGCAGGTAGAGCCAAGGCATCTGCATCTATAGAGAAGGGAGCAGAAAGGAGAAAGCTCTGAAGCAGCCGGAACAGCCTTCCATTCCCTCTGCTGAGGAGAGTCAGAGAAGAGGGTGGTCAGTAAGAACCCAACTGCTAAGACTTGGTCTGGGCGGGTTCCCTCTAGGTGGACCCTCAGCAGTATTCAGGAGCATTTCCACCGTAACTGCCCCACATGCAGGTCTTCGCATACAGGAGGGATCTGTTTCATAAACATGCTAACTAGAGGTGTAACTGTCTCATTACCCCGGGAGGCTAGCACCAGTGTGGTGTGTGGTGCTGGCTCTCAGGGGACACTGCATGTCTCCTCCCAGCTCTGCACTGTCCAGTGGTACCATGGCAGTGGCTTGAAATCAACATGGTGGGAGGATTTGTATCACTGGAATAACCAGATGCTATAAATCAGGGCTTTTCCCCCCTCAAAGAGTTGGTGGTTAATGATTTACCAGAACACCACTAACTGGGATTAGATGTAAGGATCATTGAACCCAACAGCCAAGCACCCTAAGTGATGAGAACAACGACACATCCTTGACTTCTCTGAGCTGCTAGCAGAAGAGTGGGAGGAGAGGTGTATCAAGTGGCCCGGGTCTTTTGACCGGGTCACTGCTCATTCCCACCCTGCTTGGAGGGAAAGCCAGAAGGAACTGTAGGACAGCCCAGCAGTACCTGTGACTCATTCAGCTAAAACAGGATTGAGCAAGTTTAGCTAATCCTTTTCCCACATTTAACACCTGAAATGTGGACTAATTAAAACACCCGTCATTTTTGAAACGGGAAAATATATTGTGAATCACCTCGCTAGGCAGGATCCATGACTGCTGTATTTGCACAGTAGGGATTCATCATTCCCAAAGAACTGGGCTTCATTAGTGGGACATGGTGGGGCTTCTCTGATGGAGCAGAAGTTTAGAAAGCACTGTAGAATACATATTCTTGTTGTGAAGTGCTGGTGACATTCCTCATTTAGGTGATCCCAGACAGGACAGTTGAGTTTTACTTATTTTAACTGACTGCTGTCTAACCACAGCAAGTAAATCTAATTTTATCACCTACAGGCCGAAATACCTTTGGCCTTCTAACCACTCCCCAAGGGAAGAAAGCCCTTGGTCAGCTGCATGGCAGTCTATTATTTCAGTATTATTAATACTGAAAACACCAAACATAAATATCCTAATGTAGGGCCGGGCGCGGTGGCTCAAGCCTGTAATCCCAGCACTTTGGGAGGCCGAGACGGGTGGATCGCGAGGTCAGGAGATCGAGACCATCCTGGCTAACACGGCGAAACCCCGTCTCTACTAAAAAATACAAAAAACTAGCCGGGTGAGTTGGCGGGCGCCTGTAGTCCCAGCTACTCGGGAGGCTGAGGCAGGAGAATGGCATAAAACCCGGGAGGCGGAACTTGCAGTGAGCTGAGATCCGGCCACTGCACTCCAGCCTGGGAGACTGCGAGACTCCGTCTCAAAAAAAAAAAAAAAAAAAAAAAAAAAAAAAAAATCCTAATGTGATACTTGTTGCTGGGTAGCACAGGGATTATATCAGACCTTCACAACCCCTATGACTAATAAATAGTCTTGTGAAAGACAAACTGGCCAGAAACACACACACCCAACACAAACAAATGATTAAGGCTTAAACCCTTAATTATGCTTCCTAGCAAAATGGTGGCTAATGAAAGCCATATGCGCTAGAAGAGTGGCTGCCTAGCAGATTGCTGCAGCCTCTGCAGGCCCAAGAGGGGGATGTCAGAAGCAGCCAAATCTTTCTGATTGCCAGTCTGTTTAACTCCCCATTTTCTCCAAGAAGCTTCATTATATCCAGAAAGATCTTTTGGGGAGTATATCCATCCCGTCTCATAAGGTACTTTGTTTCCAGGGTGCTGATTCTACTGGTGGATCATTCAGAAAGTTAATCAGGTGCTCCTAAAATGGTTTTTGGAACTTCCAAGTTCTTACTCAGAATTCCAAGCCATAGGAGACAGAGTATCTAAGGTGCCAAGCTGATTCCATTGTGCAAAAAATTTCCCCTCTTAAGGGACGTACACATGAAACTAAAAAAACAACATGGTGGGGGGTGGGCTTTATACAAAGTTGAGTGGGGTGACAATGGCACAGAGGAAATGGGACTTCGCAATTATATTTTTATAAGGGGTCTGAACTTGGTCTCACTACTCACATCACCTGGAATGGTTACCAGGCCTCAAAGGACTGCCCCATGGGCTAAATGACTGATCCACTCTCTGAAGCCAGACAGAGAGTCTTAGCTGGGAGATCCTTTACAGATGCCACTGTTGAGGGCGGGAAGCTGGAGAGAGTGAGCTCCATCCTCAAGTAGTCCTTATGCTCCTTTTGAACTAGCCTTGCTGTTCTGGGCCGTCATTTGTGATTTGGCCTGGAGTGTCTAGGCGTAAAAACAAAAGGACTGTAGGCATTAGTTACAGACATGTAAGTTCTTAAGGAGTGAATGCCATTTTTGTTTTCTTAATCAAAATAGTGGCAGACCACAAAGTCAAATCTGAGATTATAATTTACCTTGGTAATAAAAGATACAGGAGATTTACAAAAAACAAGATCTGTGTGCCTTGGGATGCTTTTCTGGGCTTACCCCATATGTGTCTTAATAGATTGTCCTGCCAGCCGTGTCTCTGGTCCACAGGAGCCACTTCCCACTTCAGCTCTCCCACAACCTCCCCATTGTTTACTCTTCATGCCCTGTGCTCTTGCCCCAAATCCCTTCACCCAATTGGGAAGACTGGATGATAGATAATTTCTTATTTACGTGCATTTCTCCTGAAATTCAAGTTGCTTTCCAGCTAGTGTTTCCTGACATCAGAAGCCTGTGTAAAATACACAACACATGGAAACTATTTCTATCTGGCACATAAGAAAAAAAGGGTCTGCCTATATTGTAACTGGCTTCTAAGCATGTTTGAGTCTGACCCACAATTGTATTGGTTGTTTTTTGCTTTTGGATAGTTGAAGTAAAAAAACATGGTTATAAGATGACTAAAGTTCAGCCTACAATTTCCTGTTTGGACAACAGGAAGAATTGTGCAGTGTTTTGCAACAGGACTAATTCTAGATTCTCACTACCTTAAAGATAACTGGAGGGAGAGGGGTTTTCTTTTTCATTTATTAAAGATACTTACAGCTTCTTTAGGAGTGATGGATCCTTTAGGTAATGAAATAGGTGTTGATGGTGTTATGGGTGATGATGTAACTGGTGGCGGCTGTATAAAGTCTTCATCCTTAAACATCAGAACCAAGAGTTGGGTTACTGATTTAAAACAAAATCTGTATTAATCTACAGTCCACTACCTTGACTACCAGGAACTTGTCACAGCTACCTCATATCCTGGCACAGGATTCAAAAGGCAAAATCTGGAACCTAATTACATATAGCCAAATAATAAGCCTCCTCTTAGAAACAGATCGAACAGTACAATAAGTATTCCTTATTAAGGAACATTGTATTGAATTTCAGTTTCATTAAGGAGATTAAAACAGGAGAAATTGACCCATTGCTATTTTCATTTTTTAATTAACCAAATGGAAAGTAACTGTCTAACCTTAGTTCCCTTCGGTTGAGGTGCAAGATCCACCATGTTCTCTTTAGATTCGGTGAAAGTAGGTAATTCCATAAGAATATCAGTCTTTGGAGCCTGGGGAGAGACACATTTTATGTATCATAAGCTTTCTGCTCTTCCTAAAACCCAGAAACTTTTATAGTAGTCAATGCCTTTTTTAGCACAATTTGCTTTCCACTAAATCCCTAGCTTCCTCCTCCAGCTCCACCCTTTATGAGTAACATGAAATATGCCCCTGACATAGCAACTTAGTATTATTTCTCTTTGAGTTTTGAGTACTTTATATACAAAAGTTGCACTCGGATAGATTCTAGCATTTAAAATAATCATTAGCAAACCACTGATGGTACTGGTCCTGCTGTCAGCCTAAAAAAAAAAAAAAAAAAAAGCAATTTCTCAATTATTTTTTTTCTTTTTTTCTTTTTTCTTTTTTTTTTGAGATGGAGTCTTGCTCTGTCACCAAGGCTGGAGTACAGTGGCTCAATCTCGGCTCACTGCAACCTCCCTGTCGCGGGTTCAATCAGTTCTCCCTGCCTCAGCCTCCTGAGTAGCTGGGATTACAGGCGCCTACTACCATGCCTGGCTACTAATTTTTGTATTTTTAGTAGAGACGGTGTTTCGCCATGTTGGCCAGGCTGGTTTTGAACTCCTGACCTCAGGTGATCCGCCCGCCTCAGCCTCCCAAAGTGCTGTGATTACAGGCATGAGCCACCGCACCTGGTCTCAGTTATTTTCTAATAGCATTGATATAACTTGGTCTATGTTGCATCTTTTTCATTTTTAGCATCTAATAATAAATGATAAAATAGCCTGATTTACTAAAATGGTAAGCTCCTGTAATGCAAGGAAGATGGGGAGAGGAGTGGTATTATAGATTACGATAAGAATGGGGGTGGTGATAGAATAGCTAGCTAACCTATCTTTAGGAATTAGATTTGAAAAATATATCACTGTGCTTTGGAAGTTATTTGTGTACTTTGGAGGGATAAGGCTACATACATCCAAAATTACAGTATATTTGATGTCTCTGTTCTTCACAGAACCTAGCATGCTACTTGTTCTCATTTTGTATATATACATGGAGAATAGAAGTTTAAAACATGGGTGGGAAAAGCCAATAAATTGCTTAGGAGCTTATCATTTTGTCCTTAATTCCTTTCTCACCCACTCCAGAAAGCAATGTCTGGATAAAGAGCTGATGGCCCTCTAGAATAATTCTGAGAACCCAAATTTAGCTGAGACAGTGAGCTCCTCCAAGATTTCCTAGCCCCTGAGAGCAATCTAAGAATGACTATTGACTTTGGTCTGTCTCACATGAATGGTTCCTTGAGTTGGATAGAATAAGAACCCACTAGCCTGCCTTTTAGAACGTGGTCTATACTCTGAAACTGCTCCTAGTCTCCCTAGAGTTTTTCCTGGACAAATCCCAAAACCAGATTACTCTAGAAATATGAAAAGGGAAAGCAAGATGGTGTTTCCTGAAGTTGGGTTTTCATACTGGACTTCAGATAATTTTCCTTGGCTTGTCCAAGGAGTCAACAGCATAATTAAGATATAAAATGGCCCTCACTTAGTACTTGAACTAATCCCCTAAACCACAGTGTAGTATCTTCTACAAGAGTCTTTCCTTTCTTACTCATGTGGGGTTCTGAGTCAGACAGGAAGCCACCAGCTATAGAAGCGGGAGGCCCTTTCTGATGGGCCCGGAGCAAGATGCTATAGTGACTGGGCCAATCCTATGCTCTTCCCTACAACACCCGGAAGAAAAATGACTAAGGAAATGAGTTGAAGGGCATTCTAGATCAGCTCTTCAATGCTTAAAAACTAATAGGAATCTGGACAAATGAACAGCAAACATTCAGTCTAAAAGGAGAAAGCAACAGCAACACCCACACACACGTGTCTGCTAATGAAGATGAGATAGTTAAGGAAAAGGAATAAACTGCTCCTATTAGTAAAATTCTCAAACTGGGCTCAAAGGCAGTAGCAGCCTTAAGGCTGCAGGTAGTCTGAGTGGCTTCAGTTTTCTGTTTTTGTTTGAGATGGAGTCTCATTCTGTTGCCCAGGCTGGAGTGCAATGGCGTGATCTCATCTCACTGCAGCCTCCGCCTCCCAGGTTCAAGCAATACTGCCGCAGCCTCCCAAGTAGCTAGGATTACAGGCGCCCGCCACCATGCCCTGCTAATTTTTGTATGTTTAGTAGAGACGGGGTTTCACCATGTTGGTCAGGCTGGTTTTGAACTCCTGACCTCAGGTGATCCACCTACCTCGGCCTCCCAAAGTGCTGAGATTACAGGCGTGAGCCACTGTGCCCGGCCTTTGTTTTGTTGTGGTTGGTTGGTTTTTCAGGAATTTTTAAAACATAAAGCCAGTTGGGCCAAATTCTAAAAGGCTAAAAGAAATGCCTGCTCTGACTGCAGGAGTACACCAAGTGTTTATGGAGAGGCCTCAGCTGGATGGACGTTGAGGGTGCCCATGAGCCCAGTTACTCACCTCCCCGCTGAGTGGTATCTCAATAGGCTTGGGCTTCACATCTATCAGGTAGAAGGTGCGGGACAGGAGCAAAAGGGAAGGAGGGACGTTCTCCTTCAGATGGAGGTCCTGCCACTGGTGAACAGGAGGGGAACAACACGTGAGAATCACAGAACGCCAGAGCCGGAGTGATCCGCGGTGATCTACCGCCTCCCTCACTGACACCTTCCCACCGCCCCCGCCCCTTCCGCCAAGCCGCTCAGGTGATGAGTAACGGCAGAACACGGACAGGGGCCCAGCCCTGGCTTCTGCACTGAGGGGGTACCCTGCCGACTCCTTCACTATGGTGGAATCACTCTCGGAGAATTCAATTAAACTGTCAACCCAGTCAAGTATCTTCTGGACAAAGTGTAGATAACGTGAAAGAATAAATCACAGGCTGAGCAACACAGGGCAACTCTGTCTCCACAAAAAAAATTTCTAATTATCTGGGTATAGTGGTACATGCCCGTGGTCCCAGCTAGGGAGGCTGAGGTGGGAGAATGGCTTGAGCCCAGGAGTTTGAGGCTGCAGTGGCCTGTGTTAATGCCACTGCACTCCAGCCTGGGTGACAGAGTGAAACCCTGTCTTCTTAAGATCAGTAATATATGCACAAAAGATAAAATTCAAAAAGTACCATAAAAAAATATTCACAAAGCTTGTGCAGTGACCATGTCATAGCCAACGTTCAAGAAATACATGATTTTAAAGATCTTTCTCTACAATGTGCTGTCTTCCAACCAGAGCTGGTCCGACATATGAGAGGAAAAAGTGACCTAACACGGTTTCCAAGCCATGGCTGGTATCCTAAGATTATCTGCGCACTCTTCATGGCATTTTTTACAATGATGGGAATGAAATGTAATAGGAGTTACTCCTTTGTTTTAAAGCATGGATGCTCTTAAAATACAAATATGCTATCTGAGGAAAAATATTAAACATGGGTTAACACAGCGTGTGTTGGTTTGGGGCACTAATTGAAAAGCAGCCCCAGGTGGGCCACCAGGCAAAGTGGGGACCTCCAGACAGATTCACACAGATAACAGGCCTTGAACTGAAATTTTTGCCAGGACCCTTTACACTACGTGGAGTAGGTCAAAATTCGAAGGTGGCTCCAAGACACCTTGTCCCTGCAGCACCCACACTCTCTCCTAGTTATTCAACAGTATTCTAGGTGCTGTGTGAAGGGATTCTACAGGTGTAACTCAGGTCCCAAGTCGGTTGACCTTAAGATAGGGAGACTCTTTGGATGGGCCTCACCAATCACATGAGACCTTCAGTCTGGGGGCTAGAGGTCAAACACAGGGGAAATTGGAGATTTCAAGCACAAGGAAGCTCTGGCATATGAGTAGTTCTCTGATGTTGGCTTTGCAGATGAAGGAGGCCAAGAGGCAAGGAATACAGGTGGCCACTAGATGCTGAGAGTAGCCCTGGGCTCACAGCCAGCCGGGAAACAAAGACAGTCCGACAGCTGCAAGGAACTAGGTTCAGCCAACAACTGAATGAACTTGGAAGCAGGTCGTTTCCCACAGCCTCCAAAGGAAGACAGCCTGCACTTCTGATCTACCAACTGTGAGCTAATATACCGGTGTTGTTTTAAGCCACTAAGTTCATGGTCATTTTGTAGGCAGCAATGGAAAACTGATAGAGATCCCAATCAAAGTCAAAAATCAACCTAGTTCTGCAACATCCCACTGCTCAATGAAATAAGACAAATTAGGTAAGATGGTTCACTTGCAAAGGAGAAATCACATGAGGAGGTCTGCATATTGTAGAAGAGAGTTCTAGGGAAGAGGACCCCGGAGGGGTGCTGCTACTTGCCTCCGTGAGCTGTTGTCGCAGTTGTTCCTCCGTGAGACCCAATGATCTCATCCCTCGGGCCCTACAGGCAGACTGTAGTTCTGATACACTCAATGCCCTCACCCCTTCTTTGGCAATTATCTGAAAGAAATGTAAGGGATGGAGTTGGAGCTTTTGATTCCAATTTTATGTAATCCCTAAATTCCAGTAAATCAGTGGAAAAAGAATTGGAGGCTTGGACACTTTGTACCTTGCACTGGCTGCTGCAGCAAAGGCATAGGGAGGTGGCAATTGAAATAACGGGAATCCTGCCAACAGGTATTAGCAATATTAGGGATATTTACACAACTCCTCCCCAACATTCTGTCATCAGAGTAATTATTTCCCCTCTTGATCTGCATTTTGTCTGGTTGTGACATATCTACTTTTCTCTTCCGTGGCAGCTTTATGGTTCATTAGAAAAAAGTAGTTCACTTGAAAAGCTCACAATGTACCATTTGTTGCATGTCACTGTAGTGTTTTCCCCTGCTGTCCCCCCACCACCCCCAGAAATGGCCCTGACACACTGATCCACAAAACTCCCTCAGTAAATAACACAGTTTCTGCTTGGCGTAACCCAAAACTATGGTATTTCTGGGACCAGTATTGTTTATTGCAAAGCTCTAAGAGCAACAACTGAAATCTAAATGGGGCCAAAGGGATCATGCTTTCTCAGTTCTGGGAAACCTGCTCCCCTAGGCGGAATGCTTATAAAGCAGCTGATTCTGAGTCAAGAAACATTCCTTCCATTTTTTCAAAAAGCCTAATTAGTAGTTATAGTCCAAGGGTGCCTTTCTTCTACAAGGTGTTGAGGCTCTGCTTTTCCTCCCAGCATTATGTTTTGCATACCAAGCCAACTACCCCTTCTTGGCAGGCCAATGCGCCCAGCAGAATATTGACTTTGGCACCAGCTTCCCGGTATGAGAGCACAAGTGTGGGAGCAGAGCTTTGTCAGGAATCTACTGAGCTGCTATTTCCTTCCCAGCAGGTCCTAACTGCTTTAGATGAGTCCCAGCTAAGACATCCAAATTACTAACTGCTTATGATGGCCTTCTCAATAAATGGGTAAGGGGATGACAACTCCTCAAATGAGTAATCAAGTTTCAAGTTGTCATGGTAATGGTTGTTTAAACCACTCATTTTGTCAGAACCCAACATGACCAGACCCAACGGAAAATACTGCACTTCCACCCAGGCGTGGTGGCTCACACCTGTCATCCCAGCACTTTGGGAGGCTGAGGCGAGCAGATCACTTGAGGTCAGGAGTTTGAGACCAACCTGACCAACATGGTGAAGCCCCGTCTCTACTAAAAATAGAAAAATTAGCTGGGTGTGGTGGTGCATGCCTGTAATCCCAGCTACTTGGGAGGCTGAGGTGGGAGAATCACTTGAACCCGGAAGGCAGAGGTTGCAGTGAGCCAGGATTGCGCCACTGCAGCCTGGGCAACAGAGCAAGACTTCGTCTCAAAAACAAAAACAATACTGCACAGTTTGTCCCACAGGCACCCTAAGGTATCTCCCAAAAACTTGCTAATTCCCTAGAGCTATGGTTAAGCTCTTACTTCATCATCTGCTTTTATAGACTTCAGTTTCATCAGGAGCTGAAAGCGGAGCAGGTTGTTGGTTCCAAAAGTCTGCATTTCTAGCAGTTTGCAAAGGGCAACCAGCTGAGGGCGATCTAAGTGTTCCAGGGCCAGCTGGTCCTCAAATAGTTTGGAGAAGCGAACTATCTCCTTTGTGCTGGGCTTGTGGCCTGTCTGGACCTACGCAGTGGGACAAAGAGGCCAATTAAAATGTGTTTCCTACTTAATTTAACTTTCCCAATAGGCTATTTGAAAGAGACACCAAAGCATTTATGGGACTCTGTCTGACATCTGGAAATAGGTCTCGTGGTATAAAGAAAAGATATCCATCCGAAGTCAAACTACATCAGCTGAAAAATCAGGAGTTTGGAAGTTTGACTCTAAGTCTACTGTTCTTTCCAAGAAGTTATCAATGTCTTCAACATGCTGATTACTTAAGACAGGCTTTTCTGCAAACTACTATCAATGTTTATAATATTAAATGTTTACAATATTGTACGTTCATAATTTAGATATTTGCAATTCCAAAGATGGTGAACAGTTTGGGAAATCCATGATGACATGTGTTTTTCATATAACTCCCAACCCTGAAGTTGTTTGGCATTACATAAAAGATGGACACCTGCTTCACGTAGGATGACAGCTGTGTAGAGGCATCGCCCATCTTGGCTCTGTTCCTCCTTGCCATTTCTGTCATGGTTTCTTGAAGAAATTTTGCTAGTTCCAACTTTACAGCCATTTTCTTTTTCTGTTTTTCTTCCTTAATGGTAGAAGAATAAAAGTTACTCAATCCTTCATGAATGCAAATTGGTAGATAAAGATGGGAGAAAAACAACTGTCTCCTTGTTATTGCTCATCCCTACATCATGTAATAACATGATGCTCCGGCATAGCTGAATGGGTTTGTGAGACCAAAGCAAGTAAAAAGAAGCCTCCATTTGGAACTTGTCTCCTTACTTTTGTTTCTCACTAATACAATAATCATAAGCATTTGATAGATGCAAAATGTTCCCCCAATGGGAGGCTTTATCATTATTTAGAATGAGATACTATCTCTCTCTCTCTCTTTGAGATGAAATCCCACTCTGTTGCCCAGGCTGGGATGCAGTGGCACGATCTCAGCTCACCGCAACCTCCACCTCCTGGGCTCAAGCGATTCTCCTGCCTCAGCCTCCCGAATAGCTGGGATTACAGGTGCGTGCCACCACACCTGGCTAATTTTTTTTTTTTTTTTTTTTTGAGATGGAGTTTTGCTCTGTCACCCAGGCTGGAGTGCAGAGGTACCATCTTGACTCACTGCAACCTCTGTCTCCCAGGTTCAAGCAATTCTCCTGCCTCAGCCTCCCAAATAGCTGGGATTACAGACACACGCTACCACACCGGGCTGATTTTTGTATTTTCAGTAGAGTAGGGATTTTCGCCATGTTGGCCAGGCTGGTCTTGAACTCCTGACCTCAAGTGATCTGCCCGTCTCAGCCTCCCAAAGTGCTGGGATTACAGGCTTGAGCTACGGCACCCAGACAAGAATGAGATGCTATCTCTTAACCTGGTGCAAACTATTCAGGCTGCCAGTTGAGCCAACTCCTTGTTTGAGTGGCCCTGGGTTTTGCTTTACAAACAAAAGAAAACTAGGAAATGGACTCTACACTAATGTAGCTTACAGTTTAATAGAAAACAGACATAAGTAATTACAATACAATGAGTTAAGTGCTCTAACAGACATGAACACAGCACTACACAAAAGAAAAGTAAATGGATACTCGTAGGACACTGTTGGCTGGTGTTTCTTAATCCTTGTTCATCATCAGAAATGTACTATGGTAGCATTTTCAAAATAACCACAGTCAGGACTCAGTGGTAAAGAAAACAGGAATCTGTATATTTTTAAGTTGCCTAGGAGATTCTAATGATCAGCCAATCTTAAGAATCACTGATTTTTAGATGGATCGTAAAAGATATAACAACAACAACAAAATCACACAATAGCATGATCAGAACCCACTTAGTGGCCGGGTGAGGTGGCTTACACCTGTAATCCCAGCACTTTGGGAGGCCGAGGCGGGTGGATCACCCGAGGTCAGGAGTTTGGGATCAGCCTGGCCTGTCATGGTGAAACCCTGTCTCTACTAAAAATACAAGAATTAGCCAGGCGTGGTGGCACATGCCTGTAATTCCAGCTACACAGGAGGCTGAGGCAGGAGAATCACTTAAACCTCGGGGAAGGATGCAGTAAGCCGAGATTGCGTTACTGCACTCCAGCCTGGGCAGCAGCGCAAGACTCTGTCAAAAGCAAACAAACAAACAAAACCCACTTAGCCATTTCATTCATCCATATCCTTCCATCCATCCATTTATTTATTGCACATCTACCATGTATTAGGTACTGGGGATAAAATGAACAATAACAGGTAAGAATTCCTGCCATCATGGAACTTTTAGTATAGTGGGAGAGACAAACATTAGTGACTAATGATAATACCATAATTCTTCACATTAATATAGAAGCATAATGGGTAAGCGCTATGAAAGAGAAATACATGGTGCTGTGATCTGATGTAAACAGAAAGCTCCTCTCTCCATGGAACAAAGCAAACAAGAATTTTCTGAGACGGTGGCCATGATGTAGACATATTTGTATGTTTCAGGGAATGAGTGGTGTTCAGGAAAGAGATAACATTTAGATAAATCACTTCCTCTACTCCCCCCATCTTCCTGAATTCACTAATACTTTCCTTGGAATGTTATGGCATTAATTCTAGATGCTGATTATTTTAAATGTAAGCAAATTAAACCATTGCCAGGCAGTCAAATATTGTAATTTGATTTTATCCTGTGAAGGTATCCCGAATTTGTCTTCAAAACTTTTTTTTTTTTTTTAAAGATAGAATCTCACTCCGTCACCCAGGTTGGAATGCAGTGGCACGATCTTGGCTCTTGGCAACGTCTGCTTCCCAGGTTCAAGTGATTCTTCTGCCTCAGCCTCCGAAGTAGCTGAGACTACAGGCACGTGCCACCATGCCAGGCTATGTTTTGTATTTTTAGTAGACATGGGGTTTCACCATGTTGGCCAGGCTCGTACCAAGTTCCTGACCTCAAGTGACCCACCCACCTCAGCCTCCCAAAGTGCTGGGATTACAGACATGAGCCACCACGCCCAGCCTTCAAGACTTTATTCTTATTGTTAATTTCATAATGTATTCTCTGTCTTCTCTCTCTTGGGCTAGCATTCCAGCTGTTTCCCTTCCTTGGCTCTACCCTCTGCAGCCCCTCCTGCAGCAAAATTATTCTTCCAAAACACAGATCCAATCATGTCATCCACCCAGCTACCCTGCTTCAAACGTTCTGTTTCCATTATTCACCATGGTCAAAGGGAAAGCCTAAATTCTTAAGCTGGTGGATGCCTTCCAACCTGACCCCAACACATCACTTTGTCTGTTTCCTGTCGTTGACGCCCTGGAACTGCCTACTTCAACCACAAATAACCAACCAGCGGTCTCTGATTACATCATACTCTCTTATGCCACTGAGCCATGTTAAATGCTATTCCTTTTATCCAGAATACCTTTGGTAAAATCCCACTTACTCTTTAAGTCTCAGTTCCAAAGTTACCTTTTCTGTGAAAAATTTCCCAATCTTACTGATTTAAAAGTTGTCCTTAAAATTAGCTGGGCATCTGTAATCTCAGCTACTCAGGAGGCTGAGACAGGAGAATTGCTTGAATCTGGGAGGCGGAGGTTGCGGTGAGCCAAGATTGTGCCACTGCACTCCAGCCCAGGTGATGGTGAGAGACTTCGTCTCAAAAAAAAAAAGTTGCACTTTTTGTCTTCTCATAATGTTTTGTTCACACCTTCTTACCATATGCTATCTACGCTGTCTAGTAGAGTGGCACAGAAAGGGGAGAAGGAAGGAGCTGCCTCTGTTTTCTCGCCTGCAGAGTAACTGCCACACTCAATGAAGGCTCCCTCTTCTCAGGGGCTGCTGAACAGGTCTGTTGTGCTGACTAAATCATACCTACTATTCCACTAGTCAACGCAGTAACAGTGGATTTCTGTTTTCTTTATTCTTTTATTTTTAAACAGGATCTCACTCTTGCACTGTCTGGCTGGAGTGCAGTGCAGTGGCATGATCTCAGTTCACTGCAGCCTCAACCTCCTGGGCTCAAGCAATCCTCCCGCCTCAGCCTCCCAAGTAGCTGGGAATACAGGTGCATGCTACCACATCTGGCTAATTTGTTTTACATTAAAAAAAATTTTTTTTTTTTAGAGACGGGGTCTCGCTATATTGCTCAGGCTGGTCTTGAACTCCTGGGCTTAAACAGTCCTCCCACCTCGGCCTCCCAAAATGCTGGGATTACAAGGATGAGCCACTGCATCCAGCCTGTTCTCTTTATTCTTTTGACTGTTAAAATCAAGTTAGAATTTGGTGGAGAAGAGAAAATCTTTTCAACAAATGGTCTTGGAAAAGCTAGATATCCACATACAAAAAAGAGAGAAATGAATCTATATACTGACATTACAGTTTTCATAAAAATTAACTCAGCCTGGAGCAGTGGCTCACGTCTGTTATCCCAGCATTTTGGGAGGCCGAGGTGGGTGGATCACCTGAGGTCAGGAGTTCGAGACCAGCCTAGCCAACATGGGAAAATCCTGGCTCTACTAAAAATACAAAAATTAGCTGGGTGTAGTGGCACATGCCTGTAATCCCAGCTACTCAGGAGGCTGAGCAAGGAGAATTGCTTGAACCCAGGAGGCAGAGGTTGCAGGGAGCCGAGATCGCACCATTGCATTCCAGCCTGGGCGACACAGCAAGGCTCTATCTCAAATAAATAAATAAATAATAAATTAATTAATTAAATGGATCACAGACGTAAATGTAAGACAGAAAACTATAAACCTTCTAGAATAAAATAGGAGAAAAATGTAGGTGACCTTCAGTTTGGCAATTAAGTTTTTAGCTACAACACCAAAAGCATGAGTCATGAAAGAAAAAAACTGATAAGCTGGATGTCATTAATGTTAAAAGCACTTGCTCTGTGAAATACATGGTTAAGGGAATGAAAAGATAAGCCACAGAACAGAAGAAAACATCTGCATATTATATCTGATAAAGGACTTTTACCCAAAATATACAAAGAACTCAAAATAACAATCAGAAAAAAAAAAAAAAAATTATAAAGTCAACCAAAGGGCCAGATGCAGTGGCTCACGCCTGTAACCCCAGCACTTTGGGAGGCTGAGGTGTGCGGATCACGTGAGGTCAGGAGATCAAGACCAGCCTGGCCAACATGGTGAAACCCTGTCTCCACTAAAAATACAAAAATTGGCTGGGCGCGGTGTGGACGCCTTTAATTCCAGCTACTGAGGCAGGAGAATCACTTGAACCCGGGAAGCAGAGGTTGCCGTGAGCTGAGATTGCACCACTGCACTCCAGCCTGGGTGACAGAGCAAGACTTCTTTTCAAAAAAGAAAACAAAGTCAACCAAAGATCTAAACAGACACCTCCCCAAAGAAGATACACAAATGGTAAATAAGCACAGGAAAGATACTCAACATCATGTGACATCAGGAGATTGCAAATCAAAACAGTGAGATACCACACTACATACCTATTTCGTGGCTAATGTCTAGAGCACTGACAACATCAAATGCTGGTACTCTCATTCTTTGCTGGTAAGAATATAGAACAATACAGCCACTTCAGAAGACAGTTTAGCAATTTCTTAAAAGCTAAACATAGTCTTACCATACGATCCACCAATTACTCTCCTAGGTATTTACCCCAATGAATTGAAAGCTTACATCCACACAAAAACCTGTACATAAGTGTTTATAGCAGTTTTATTCATCATTGCCAAAACCTGGAAGCAATCGAGGTGTCCTTTCATAGGAGAATGGATAAACAAACTGTGGTACAGCCATACAATGGACTATCATTCAGTGATAAAAAGAATTGAGCCATGAAAAGAACTTGAAATGCATATTGCTAGGTGAAAGAAGCCAATCTAAAATGGCTACACACTGTATGATCCCAAGTACATGACATTTTGGAAAAGGCAAAACTACAGAGACAATAAAAAAGATCAGAGGCTGCCATGGGTTGGGGGAGGAAGGGAGAGGGACAAATAGGTGGAGCATGGAGTTTTTTTGTTTTTTTTTTTTTTTTTGAGACAGGGTCTCCCTCTGTCACTCAGGCTGGAGTGCAGTGGCACTATCATAGGTCATTGCAGCCTCGACCTCCTGGGCTCAAGCGTTCCTCTTGCTTCAGCTTCCCAAGGAGCTGGGACTACAGCATGAGCTACCATGCCCAACTAATTTTTGCATTTTTTGTAGAAATGGGGTCTCACTATGATGCCCAGGTTGGTCTCAAACTCCTGGGCTCAGATGATCCACCTGCCTCAACCTCCCAAAGTGCTGGAATTACAGATGTAAGCCACTGTGCCTGGCCCACAGGGGATTTTTAGAGCAGTGAAACTATTCTGTATGATACTGTGACGGTGGATACATGAAGTTATGCATTTGCAAAGCCCACAGAACTGCTTCAACATAAAGAGTGAACCCAGCCGGGCGCGGTGGCTCAAGCCTGAAGCCTGTAATCCCAGCACTTTGGGAGGCCGAGACGGGTGGATCACGAGGTCAGGAGATCAAGACCATCCTGGCTAACATGGTGAAACCCCGTCTCTACTAAAAAATACAAAAAACTAGCCAGGCAAGGTGGCGGCCGCCTGTAGTCCCAGCTACTCCGGAGGCTGAGGCAGGAGAATGGTGTGAACCCAGGAGGCAGAGCTTGCAGTGAGCTGAGATCCGGCCACTGCACTCCAGCCTGGGGACAGAGCGAGACTCCGTCTCTAAAAAAAAAAAAAGAGTGAACCCTAAAGTATGAGCTTTAATAATAACATATCAATATTGGTTTTTTAATCATTACCAATATAGCACACTAACACAAGATATTAATTACATGAGAAATTGTGATGGGGTGGGGTGGGGAGAAGTAGTACTTTCTGCCCAATTTTCTGTAAACCTAAAACTCCTCTAATAAAGTTTATTAAATTTTATTAAAGTTAAAAAATCCTACATACCTTTTTGGATTCACTTTCAAAAGTTGATGGCAACATCTCTGGGAAGAGTTTCAGAAACACTGGTAATAAGAATTCCATGAAGGGTACAATTATGAACACCATAAATGGAACGAGGCGGAAGAAATCAACACAAGTTCTCAACAGCTATAGAATTAAATGCATATGCAATATTCATTATTTTAGGGCATGCCAAAACAAAATCAAAACAAAACCAAAAAAACCCTGTCTTGGTTCATTTTCTTTCTTTTAAGAGATAGTGTCTTGCTATGTTGCCCTGTGTGGCCTCAAACTCCTGGGTTCAAGCAATCCTCCCACCTCAGCCTCCCAAGGAGCTGGGATTATAGGCCTATGGGCCATGCTCAGCTTGGTTCTTAAAGTGTTAAAACCCAAGACAGGTTTTCTGCAGCTGTTTATAAAATGAAAAGGCAGAGTTTTCCTGTTTACCATAGCTCTGAAGCAATTTTTATGGGATATCTTAAAGGAAGTCTATGACAATAAAAATATTATTGGCATCTCCTAGACTTCATCTATGTTAGAGGGTCCATACTTTAATAGCATTGTATCACTTAAAAGTGTTTTTTTTTTTGTTTGTTTGTGTTTTTGCAGCGGTGTCTCACTCCAGGCTGGAGTACAGTGGCACGATCTCGGCTCACTGCAACCTCCGCCTCCCAAGTTCAAGCCATTCTCCTGCCTCAGCCTCCTGGGTAGCTGGGACTACAGGCACGTGCCACCATGCCCGGCTAATTTTTGTATTTTTTTTAGTAGACAAGGGTTTCACTGTGTTGGCCAGTCTGGTCTCAAACTCCTGACCTCAAGTGATCTGCCCACTTTGGCCTCCCAAAGTGCTGGGATTACAGGTGTGAGCCATCGTGCCCAGCCAAAATTGGGTTTTATTTTTTATTTTTATTTTTATTTTTTTTGAGACGGAGTCTCGCTCTGCCGCCCAGGCTGGAGTGCAGTGGCCGGATCTCAGCTCACTGCAAGCTCCGCCTTCCGGGTTTACGCCATTCTCCTGCCTCAGCCTCCCCAGTAGCTGGGACTACAGGCGCCCGCCACCTCGCCCGGCTAGTTTTTTGTATTTTTTAGTAGAGACAGGGTTTCACTGGGTTAGCCAGGATGGTCTCGATCTCCTGACGTTGTGATCCGCCCGTCTCGGCCTCCCAAAGTGCTGGGATTACAGGCTTGAGCCACCGCGCCCGGCCAAAATTGGGTTTTAAAATGCATCTGCTTAATATATTAACAACAGTTGAAACATGAAGCCTCTCAACTTCTTGGAAAAATTTAAAAAACATAACCATTCTACAAATGTGTACATGTACCCCTGAACCGTTAAAAAATAAAAAATAAAAGTTTTTTAAAAAACTGTTCTACAGGAAAATATATAACAAATTCCAGAATACTGACTAAAGTTGTACAGTAAGTCAATTGCAGGCAAGAAACTGGTTCTCACCAGCAGTTGTTATTCCTACTCTGGGATTTTTAAGATGAAGTTTACATTGAATTTAAATAGTTGAATTCCCAAATAGTTCATTTTAATTTCACATTTTCTTTCTCAAATATGATTCTTGCCTACCCTTCGTCTCTCTCGTCTGGTCAGGACCTGTCCATGCAACAGCCTCCAAACCATTCTGGCAGCAACTTTGGCATCAATCCAAAGTAAGTAGAATCCATTGTAAAAATATTTAAGTTCATCCATGATTTTTTGTCTATAAGATTGTTCGCCTTCTTTAATCTTCGTGCCAGTTTCTTTTGTGGCCTGAGGGCTCGTCACCTGTGGATGTTTTGGGGCTTGCTCCAGCTGAGGTTTGCCAGGAACCTCTCGCAGCCAGCAAGTGGATGTGTGTAGCTTTTGTATTAGTCTAGTTCCTGGGTGAAGTACTGTATTGCCTGGCTGACTAGGATCCGAGTACTTCTTGCTCTCATAGTTCTTCATACATGTCTTATTTAAATGGGAATCTGGCAAGTGAAGAAATGCACATGATGGGGAATAAGAAGAGCAGGTAGGATGGACAAAATGGCTAGGGAATCTGGAATAAAAAGCAACATTCTCTGAGTTAAGTACATACTATTACAAAGCACACACTATCATAAAGCACAAACTATTAAAGAAATAGATAGTACATCCGGTCAAAATACAACAGCTTTTTTTTTTTTTTTTCCTTCACTCCCATTGCCCAGGCTGGAGTGCAGTTGCACGATCTCAGCTCACTACAACCTATGACACCTGGGCTCAAGCGATTCTCCTGCCTCAGCCTTCTTAGTAGCTAGGATTACAGCCACAGACCACCACGCCCGGCTAATTTTTGTATTTTTAGTAGAGATGGGGTTTCACCACATTGGCCAGGCTAGTCTCAAACTTCTGACCTCAGGTGATCCGCCTGCCTTGGCCTCCTTAAGTTCTGGAATTATAGGCATGAGCCACCATGCCTGGCCAAGGAATATTGTTTCAAAGACACATTTGATGGTCACTGTAGGAATTAACCAGTCACATAATACTGCCTTACCTATGCAGTGTCTTTGAACTCCTCAACTTACAGCTGAAATACCCTTCACCTAAATTCTTCAAGAACATTAGGGCTGGTCGCGGTGGCTCATGTCTGTAATCCCAGCACTTTGGGAGGCCAAGGCAGGTGGATCACCTGAGGTCATGAGTTCGAGACCAGCCTGGCCAACATGGTGAAACCAAGTCCCTACTAAAAATACAAAAATTAGCCGGGTATGGTGTCATGCACCTGTAATCCCAGCTGCTAGGGAGGCTGAGGCAGGAGAATTGCTTGAACCCAGGAGGTGAAGGTTGCAGTGAGACAAGACTATGCCACTGCACTCCAGCCTGGGCAACAAAGTGAGACTCCGTCTCAAAAAAAACAAAAAACGAAAAACAAAAAAACCACACAATTAGAATTGGGCACCCCAATTAAGGGTCTCTACCTTCTGGTATTGCAACAGCCCAGGGTTTGCAGTTAAACTATCATATCAGATTGTTTGAAAATAAAAATATGGGCCACACATGGTGGCTCATGCCTGTAATCCCAGCACTTTGGGAGGCCGAGGGGGGCGGATCACGAGATCAAGAGATCGAGACCATCCTGGCCAACATGGTGAAACCGTCTACTAAAAATACAAAAATTAGCTGGGCATGGTGGAGTGCACCTGTAGTCCCAGCTACTCGGGAGGCTGAAGCAGGAGAATTTCTTGAACCCAGGAAGCGGAGGCTGCAGTGAGCTGAGATTGCGCCACTGTACTCCAGCCTGGTGACAGACCGAGACTCTGTCTCACAAAAAAAACAAAAAACAATAAACAATAAAACAAAAATAAACAAACAAAAAATTTGTCTTGGTTCTTTCTTTTTTTCGAGACAGAGTCTCACGCTGTTGCCCAGGCTGGAGCACAGTGGCGCGATCTTGACTCACTGTAACCTCCGCCTCCTGGGTTCAAACGATTCTCCTGCCTCAGCCTCCCGAGTATCTGGGAATACAGGCGCCCGCCACCACACCTGGCTAATCTTTACATTTTTAGTAGAGATGGGATTTCACCATGTTGGCAAGGCTGGTTTCGAACTCCTGACCTCAAGTGATCTGCCTGCCTCGGCCTCCCAAAGTGCTGGGATTACAGGCGTGAGCCATCACACCTGGCTCTTTTTTTTTTTTTCTTTTTGTTTAAGAGACAGACTCTTGCTGTGTTGCCCAGGCTGGCCTCAAACCCCTGGGCTCAAGCAATCCTCCCACCTCAGCCTCCTAAGGAGCTGAGATTACAGGCACATGCACCATGCCTGGTTTAGTTCTTAAGGTGTTAAAAACCCAGGCTGGAGTAGAGTGGTGTGATCACAGCTCACTGCAGCCTCGACCTCCCAGGCTCAGCATCCTGAGTAGCTAGGACTACAGGCCCACACCACCACGCCCAGCTAGTTTTAAAAAATTTCGTAGAGATGAGGTCTCACTATGTTATCCAGGCTGTTCTTTTTTTTTGAGACGGAGTCTCACTCTGTTGCCCAGACTAGAGTGCAGTGGTGCGATCTCGGCTCACTGCAACCTCCGCCTCCCAGGTTCTCCTGCTTTAGCCTCCTGAGTAGCTGGGACTACAGGTGCGTGCCACCACGTCCAGCTAATTTTTGTATTTTTAGTAGAGATGGGGTTTCACCACGTTGGCCAGGATGGTCTCAATCTTTTGACCTTGTGATCCGCCCACTTCGGCCTCCCAAAGTGTTGGGATTACAGGTGTGAGCCTGGCCCCAGGCTATTCTTGAACTCTTGGGCTCAGGCTATCTTCCTGTCTAGGCTTCCAAAAGTGCTGAGATTATAGGTGTGAGCCACTGCAGCCAGCCTCAGACTATTTTTGAAGGATGCCAAGATAAAATACTCTTTGAATGGTCAAAAGGGGAAAAGTAAGTGCTCAGTGAATAGTCTTTATTTATTCTCAGTGAATAAATAAATGGTGGCAGGGCAGTGTGGCTCATGCCTGTAATCCCAGCAGTTTGGGAGGCTAAGGCAGGTGGATCACTTGAGGTCAGGAGTTCAAGACCAGCCTGGCCAACATGGAGAAACCCTGTCTCTACAAAAATACAAAAAAATTAGCTGGGCATGGTGGTGCACGCCTGTAATCCCAGCTACTCGGGAGTCTGAGACAGGAGAACCACTTGAACCCAGGAGGCAGAGGTTGCAAGGAGCCACGATCGTGCCATTGCACTCCAGCCTGGGCAATAGAGTGACACTTCATCTCAAAAAAAAAAAAAAAAGGTAACAGACCGTAATGGGACACAAATATGCCCTAAGACTGGCTGTTCATCAACCATTTTACTTGCTTTACATCTAAGGGCCTCACATGATGTTCATCAATTACAGAGATGTCACTCTAAAACCATTATATCTTCTGGCTGGGCATGGTGGCTCATGCCTATAATCCCAGCACTTTGGGAAACCCAGGCTGGCGGATTACCTGAGGTCAGGAGTTCAAGACCAGCCTGGCCAACATGGCGAAACCCCATCTGTACTAAATATACAAAAATTAGTGGGGCGTGGTGGTGCATGTCTGTAATCCCAGCTACTTATAAGACTGAGGCAGGAAAATCTCTTGAACCTGGGAGGTGGAGGCTGCAGTGAGCCAAGATATCATGCCACTGCACTCCAGCCTGGGCAACAGAGTGATACTCCATCCCAAAAAAAGAAAAAAGAA
>NW_016813109.1:85505-88868 GCF_001698545.2 Rhinopithecus bieti | reverse complement strand
TTTTTTTTTTTTTTTTTTTTTTTTTTTTTGAGATGGATTTTCACTCTTGTTGCCCAAGCTGGAGTACAGTGGTCCAGTCTTGGCTCACTGCAACCTCCACCTCCCGAGTTCAAGCGATTCTCCTGTCTCAGCCTCCCAAGTAGCTGGGATTATAGGCTCCTGCCACCATGCCAGCTAATTTTTGTAGTTTTAGTAGAGACGGGGTTTCACCATATTGGTCAGGCTGGTCTCGAACTCCTGACCTCAGGCAGTGCCCTCGCCTTGGCCTCCCAAAGTGCTGGGATTACAGGTGTGAGCCACTGCACCCGGCCTCCAAGAAACTTTTAACTGTGTACTAAACCAATCCTTTTACACATATCCTTTCCATCTAGAAGGATGAAGTTCAGGCCAGGTGAGGTGACTCACGCCTGTAATCCCAGCACTTTGGGAGGCTGAGGCAGGAAGATCACCTGAGGTCAGGAGTTCCAGATCAGCCTGGTCAATATGGTGAAACCTTGTCTCTATTAAAAATACAAAGATCAGCCGGAGGTGGTGGCAAACACCTGTAATCCCAGCTACTTGGGAGGCTGAGGCAGGAGAGTAGCTTGAACCTGGGAGGCAGAGGTTGCAGTGAGCCAAGATTGTGCCATTGAACTCCAGCCTGGGTGACAGAGTGCGACTCCATCTCAAAAAATAAAATAAAATAAAATAAATAAATAAATTTACAAAAAAAAAGAAGAATTAAGTTCATATTGGGGGGTAACTCCAATGCTTACCTTGTTCGAACAATAGCTAAGACTGAATTATAACTGTAGAAGGCCATATTTATTTTTGTCTCAAGTAGTTAACATAGGGACCTAGGCAAAAGGAGTAAGTAAACAATTTAGTACTTTAAAAACACATCAATTAAAAGACATCAGGATTTTAGTGTTTTTAACTATTGCAAAGGTAGAACATTTGCATAGTTAAGATACAAAATCTCCTTCAAGCTAATTTCCAACAATCAGATATTTTCTTAGCTCTGGACTTGAGAATGGTACCTTGAGATTCCAACAAATGGTAATGATCTCTAAGATGATGTCGCTCATGAAGATGGTACGGTCTTCAGAGATATTTTGATTTCTGGTCAATAGTATCTAGTAGTGCAACTTCAATGATTGCCAAGTACTTAAAAAGTAGAGCAATATATACCTATTTGTAGCCTTAAAATATAGGTAGAAAGTGGATATCCTGAGTTTCTTTTCAGTTAGCATTGTTCTATATTTAGGCAAGCTGTACCAAACCCTGAAGATTGGAAGTACCCACTAATCTATGTAGCAGTGGATGAAGGTAGACATGGAACCTACTAATCGCTCAAGTGGAGGTAAAACTGTTTCCCTTGCTAGTGATTCTCCAGAGCGCAAACTGAGCTTTGAACCTGTAGATAACCTTCACCAAAACCCTTCTCCATCCAGGGGCGCTTTTCTGCTAAGGGTCGCGAGGAGCGGCAGAAGAGCTAGCATCTCCCAATGGCAGCTTTGCTCTCTTGAGGCTGGAAAAGGAGTTCCAGGGCCTCTCCTGAATAGAAACCTCAGCCACAGAGCTGACATTTTGAACAGGGGCTCGAAACCTCTGGACCCACACTAACGGTGGGTGGCGTTTCGCGGGCGGGAGACGACACCTGAGGCGGCGGTTAATCCGCTCGGGCCCCGGCGCTCCCGGGCGGCGGACACCACTAGCACTCGCATTGGCACTGCCCCACGCCCGCTGCTGCCGGACTCCCTCGACTTTGCTCATCACCCCACGGGAGCAAAACGCGCCCTCGGCTTCCTCGCCTGGCGGTTTCGGCGCCCGTGCTGTGTGCGCGGCCTGCATGCGGCAAGGTCTGGGGGTTATGCTTTGGTTTTTTGGTGCGGGGGTGGGACAGGCACTGGAACGACGACCCTCGTGGATGATCGGGGTTGTTGGAAATGAAGCCGAGGAGAAGCAGGGCCTGGGACTGAAAGGACTGAGCGCGCTGTGCGGGGGAGGAGAGGCCGAGCTTCAGGGTTCGCACTGTGCTGGGGACTGGCGGGGATGAGGTCGTGGGCGGAGGAGAGCGTGGTGGGAACTGGAAGCGGTCAGGAAGCCTGGATCGGGCGCTGATGAAAGGAGCAGGATGAGAGGAGCAGGATGCGGACGGAGCGGGCTCCGGAGGAAAAACAGGCAGCGAGGCCCACCAGGTCGCGGCTTGAGGGCTGGGCCTGCCCACCCCTACCTCCTCGGCCGGGCTCCGCGGAACGGCAGCCTAGGTCCTCCCAGTTCTTTCCCGGACCCCCAAGCTAGAAGGGCCAGAAGCCAAGTCTCTACGGCTCCGCCTCTTTCCTTGCCCCTGATGTCACTCTGAGTGACGACATCACCAACCAATAAGCTCTCAAGTTCTGGGGAGGGTGGGAGTCCTTCACCTTAGCAGCCCAGGAAGCCGCAAAGCCGCGTTCCCATCGCCGAAGTGACTTCTTTGTGGGGCTTGGTTTAAGGAGCGTTGGTGCTGGGGGGCCCTAGGGTAACGTTTTTCTGCCAGTCCACACTCTGCAGGCAGTGGTTAACGCCCGAGGAAACCCTTGATTGAAGACTAAACAGGCTCTTACCCTACTGACAGAGTAATAGGTCTGACAGTTGCCATGGTAACCATCTCGGAGTCATGAATGACATCACTTTGATGTATTCTCCCTCGGCCCCTGCAACTCCGGAACTGCCTAAGGGGCGCGGAGAGGACTTGATGGTGTCGCAGAAAGGGCGGGAATCGGAAGGAGCGCATTCCTTTCCAGAGGCTGGAATACTGTGAAATCTTCATATGGAAATCTGTATTCTTCTAAAAATATTTGCTTCCTCAATGTTCCTTTAACAAGTGTTGTTTGTGATTAATAGTTTGTGTAGAAATCTCAACATATAAAATGTATGTTATAGTAGCTGTGAAATGACAGACACTATAGGTTTGAGGGCACTTCAGTTCCTAGGATGGCCAACTGAGCCATCTTGGGAAAATGAAAGATCCAGAAATATTCTCGTTCCCCGGTTATCTTTTCCCATCCATTTTATCTGGCTCCAGAAGAAAGATTAAAAAAAAAATTTTTTTAGGCCGGGTGCGGTGGCTCACGCCTGTAATCCCAGCACTTTGGGAGGCCGAGGCAGGCGGATCACAAGGTCGGGAGATACAAAACATCTTGGCCAACATGGTGAAACCCTGTCCCTACTAAAAAAATACAAAATTAGCCGGGCGTGGTGGCGTGCCCCTGTAGTTCCGGTTACTCTGGAGGCTGAGGCAGGAGAATCGCTTGAACCCGGGAGGCGGGGTTGCAGTGAGTCGAGATCGCGCCACTGCACTCCAGCCTGGGCGACAAGAGCGAGACTCCGTCTCAAAAAAAA
>NW_016813109.1:74828-82574 GCF_001698545.2 Rhinopithecus bieti | reverse complement strand
CGGGAGATACAAAACATCTTGGCCAACATGGTGAAACCCTGTCCCTACTAAAAAAATACAAAAATTAGCCGGGCGTGGTGGCGTGCCCCTGTAGTTCCGGTTACTCTGGAGGCTGAGGCAGGAGAATCGCTTGAACCCGGGAGGCGGGGTTGCAGTGAGTCGAGATCCCGCCACTGCACTCCAGCCTGGGCGACAAGAGCGAGACCCCGTCTCAAAAAAAAAAAAAAATTTTTTTTTTCTTAGTGGCTCTACTCGACCACCATACAGCAAGGAATCGCTTTCTCACGGAAAATACGTCTCCTAACATGTGAGCTGACCACTGACTTTACTCATCTGGGCTACATATTTTTAAGAATGGAAGATGGCGGTATTAAACGTCAGTAAAAAATGCAGACTGCTTTTAATCCACAAAGGATTTTTCAGCTAATAACCAAATAGATCAACTGTTAAACAGGCAAAACTTTTCAGTTTGGCCACTAGAGGTCTCTTTGTGCATGTCTGATGTTCAACTTTGCACATAAAGGTTTCACTTCACGTTCTGTTTACCAGAATTAAAATCTACAAAGCTTTGGACTCTACTTTTCCCTCACTGAAAATTCCTGGTGGTCAAATTTTGAGTTCTAGAAGGTAGATGTAGTTTTCATACTAATTTCATAAATTAATCGTTGCACTACCATGTATTGGTACTTTTCTGGAAAAGATCGTAAAGGATGCAAATATATTTTCAGTTCCCTGGGAGACATTTTATACGGGGAAATATTCTTATTCATGCATTGTATTCACTTACAACCAGGCACAGTGAATATTATTAAGTATTCATAAACCAGATGAACGACTCCATGCCCAGTATTTGAAAAATGAGCTAGGTTTTCTACCATGGCCATATGTCAGCAATCCCATCCTAAAAAGTGAAGGGCTAAGAACCCTTCTTATTGAAATCTGTTTGTTCAAAGTAATGTCCGTCTTCCCTAGTTATGAGACTTCGCAATTTCTTTGACTTTCACGGTAAGAGATTTATCATGTAAGGAATTTCTGTATATAATCTTCAGAAGAGAAATTTTTTAAAAAATATTTTTTCCTCCATGACTCTGGCCCTGAGAACTGTGTTAGGTTGCTGTCTTTTTTTTGTTTTGTTTTGTTTTGTTTTTTGTTTTGTTTTTTTTTTTTTTTTTTTTTTTTTTGAGACGGAGTCTCCCTCTGCCGCCCAGACTGGAGTGCAGTGGCCGGATCTCAGCTCACTGCAAGCCCCGCCTCCTGGGTTTACGCCATTCTCCTGCCTCAGCCTCCCGAGTAGCTGGGACTACAGGAGCCCGCCACGTCGCCCGGCTAGTTTTTTGTATTTTTTAGTAGAGACGGGGTTTCACCGTGTTAGCCAGGATGGTCTCGATCTCCTGACCTCGTGATCCACCCGTCTCGGCCTCCCAAAGTGCTGGGATTACAGGCTTGAGCCACCGCGCCCGCCCTAGATTGCTGTCTTAATGAGTTCCTCGCTCATTTTCTATGGCGAAGAGTAATCATCGTCTAAACCTCAGAAGATGTTAGATACTGAAAATGTAAACTATTATTTTTAATGGCCATTTTCCTACATATGCCACCAGATCAAATATTACTAACTGTATTTTGTAATGCTTTTCAGGAAAAGACTATGCATCTACTTCACATAACTCCAATTTTAAACTCTTGGTGTCAGCATAGCTATTAGAAACAGGCTAATATAAGATCCCTGGGGACAATTTACTAGCTTCTCCTCAAGGGAGAAACCCAGGTGCCAGCTGAAGGCAACAGTTTATCAACAAAGCAAGGAAGACACAGGAGGAAGAAAACGAAGAATGGAAGTAGAAAGGCTCATAGAAAAAAAAAAGATTAATTTAATCCCTCTTTCCTGGAGATAGAATTAAGCTAGACTTGGTGGCCCGCTTTGGCCATCTGTGTTTTAAAATGGCATATCACAAATAAAAAGTATGCTTTTACTGATAGCTTTAACCTGTGGTACTACTTAAAGCATACGTTTAAAAATATTTAATTATTAATAGTAATGGGAATATTTATTTATTTATTTATTTATTTATTTTTGAGACGTAGTCTGGCCCAGGCTGGAGTGAAGTGGCACCATCTTGGCTCACTGCAAGCTCCGCCTCCGGGTTCACACCATTCTCCTGCCTCAGCCTCCTGAGTAGCTGGGACTACAGGCGCCCGCCACCACGCCCGACTAATTTTTTGTATTTTTAGTAGAGATGGGGTTTCACCGTCTTAGCCAGGATGGTCTCGATTTCCTGACCTCGTGATCCGCCTGCCTCGGCCTCCCAAAGTGCTGGGATTACAGGCGTGAGCCACCGCGCCCGGCCAAAACTGACAATTCTCAGTATCACCCTTAGTATTATTAACCGGGTTACGTTTAAAAAAAAAAAAAAAAACTAGTTCATAATTAGTGCCCTTTTAAATAACTGATCTGTAGGAATCTTTTAATCTCCTTAAGTGATAAAGAGAACAGACATCTAATTTCTTGTAATAGTACCAAAGACATCCAGCACTATAACGTCTACAGAGAGTATGACGTCTAGCGGTAAAACGGCTTTATTCTCAGAACAGAGAGTATCGGTTTCCTCATATGCTTGCTGCCTGTGTTTCCTTTTTACGTTCCCGTCTCTGTGCTGTAACCTTCTAAATCCTTATCACCAGGCCCCAGGAAATATCACCTGGTCGGCACACTCCTGCAGGGCTAGAGCACTGTGCACACACTTAACCTTCCATTGTTTTCCATACGTTTCCTAGGATGCGGGGGGCTAAAGGATGACGGAGAGTTGCCTCCCGGTTCCTCCTCTCGTTCTTATCTGGGCCGTGTAGGACAAATGTACCTCATGTCCCTCGATGCGAAGGTCTGGCCGCTAGCAGCCGCGGCCCCCGGCACGTGACGGTCACGGAGCCTTCGCGGTCTCCCGCGGCTGGGGGGCACCCGGGGATGCGGCCGGCGCTGACGTCGTCCTCCCGGTTACCCACAAGCCTCCGGGTCGCAGCCGGGCAGGAAGAGGCGCGCGGGGCCGGCGCCTGCCGGGGAGGTCGGGGCGCTCCCTCAGCGAGCCGGCGCCGCCGGCCCGGCCTCCTACTGCTTGCAACCGGGGAAGGCGGACCCTCTGACAATTCAGCCGGGGCTGAGAGGGAGACCGACGCCAAGGCGGTCTTGCATCGCCCCCGGCTTTCCAGATGCAGACCCTCCTGGAATGGGAGCCCTTCCCTGACAGCTGTAGGACTGGAGACTGCCGAGGGGTCGCCTGGACTGCCCCGCCCTCGCGCGGTCACCCACCGGGGACTGTGCGACGGTCGCTCCTAACCCCAGAAGCTAGAGAGCCGAGTCACTCTGAGGAGCGCCATATGGCGCTAGTTGCGCGCTGTTCTTTAATCAGCCACACTGAACGCGCCGAGCCCTGTTTTACCTCCCGGGCCCCACCTTTCCACGCCTCCTCCGGCTTCCCGGGGTGTTTTGTGTGTCATTCTCCCACGTACCGTCCCTCGACCCTCTTGCCCAGTCTCCCTAGTCTTCCAGACGCTAGCGGCCGCGGGCGTTCCTGGTTCGCGCTCCCGCCCCCTCCGCCCCGCTGACTCGCGGCTTCCTCCGGAGCCCCAGCGTCCCGAACCCGGGACTGCATTTCCCGGCAGGCGCCGCGGCCCGCGGCCAATGAGGGGCTGAGGATTTGGCGGCGGCGGCGCCCCGAGAGTCGGGGTGGGGGGGCTTTGTGCGCTGCGGCGGCGGGAGCGGCGGCGGCGGCCAGCACTGAGGCGGAGGCCGAGGGTACTGTGCACAGGTCGCCGCGGAGAGGCGTGCGAATTCCGAGCCGAGCTCCGAGGACCCTGCTGCCCTGGCCGGGCCGCCAGCCGTAGGCTCCTCTCTGGCAGCAGCGGCGGCGCGGCGACCCGGTCCCTCGGCCTCCCCTTCCCTCCCCACCTCCCGAGCCTTCGTCTGCCCGCAGCACGCCCGGCCCGGCCCGGCCGTGGCCCTCCTCGGTGCCGGCCGCCATGGCAGAGGCGTCCGGCGCGGGGAAAATCTAGCCCGGGGATTTCATGCGGCCTAGCTCGGTTCCGCCTCCTCCCCGCGCGGCCCCGGCGGCTGCCCGCAGCCCAGCCCCACTCCGGGCCTCCGTGTCTCTCCTGTGATCGCACTGACACGGCCGGGGGGTTAGAATGGAACAAACTGAAGGTAAAGTGCGTGTGCGTGTGTGTATGTGTGTGTGTGTGCGCGCGCGCGTGTAGTGCTAGGAAGGGCTGAGGAGGAAACGACGGGGAGGGGGCGACCTAGGGATGGGGCGCCAGACCCCAGGAGGAATGGAAGGGGAAGCGGGTAGCCTGAAAGGGCTCCAGGGGGGTCCTGACGGAGGAGCAGATGGCAAGGTGGGGGGTGTGGAGGGAATTGGGGGGTGGGGCAGGGGAGGTAGGAGTGGGATCGGAGTCGGAGTGGCGCTGAGCTGGGAATTGGGAGAAGTGGGATGGGGGCGGGGATAAGGATGGGATCGGGGAGGGGCAGGGAAAGGGGAGAAGAGTTGCATGGAGATTAGAGACCTGGGTGGACTGATAAATAGGGAGGTTTGGGGATGGAGTGTGGGAACCAAAAGAGTCTGGGAGAAGGGGATAAATTAGCTGGAGAAATGGGGCATTTTATGAGAATGAAGGGAGAAATGAGGAATGGAAGTGAAGGAAAAGGTGGATTAGGGAAAGGGATGAGGCAGGCTGCAATAGGAGGATGGGAAATAGACGCAGGAAACTGAAAGACAGGATTGGGCTAGGGAAGGAAATTAACTGAATGATGACAGGAATGAGAACGATCGACTTAGCGTCAGAGTGGGAGGAAAAGAAGGGGATGGAGGTCGTTAAAGTGTTAGGAAGGGAGGCCTTTTGTTCCTATATTTGTGTGTATTCTGTGCCTTTCTTTCAAGGCTAGAGAATAGAGAAGCTAGTGGTTATGGGATTGTTGTGAAATGGGGAGGTGTGGGTTTTACTGTTTTGAGGGAGGAGGCGATGTGTTTGTGTTATGGAAGAGAGGCAGGGAGAGACATGGCCATAATTTGATGGTTTTGGGGAGGAGTGAAGATTATTCCGATTTAAAGGGGGCAGGGGCAGCCATGTTTGCTGCCAGGCACTGCAGTGTAAATAAATTCCTTTTCCTCTCCGACATCAGTATGAATCTGGAAGGGGCCAGTTCAGATTGTTAATCCCCTTTCTTTCTATTGATGAACTCTTTTCCCCTTACATCTTGGGTCATTTTAAATTATTCATAACCGCCAAAGGAGGTAGTGATGTTTTCCATCTTGTGTGTTTTTGCTCCTTTTCTCCCTCTCTTTACCCTCTTCCTTCTGGTTGCAAACAAGGTATGCTAATGAGCTGCAGTGTAAATTTAACCCTTTTAATCAATTTAAAACTAGATTTTTACCAGCTGAAGGAATCATTACTACGCTTACTTATCAAACATGATCATGAAGTCTTTTACGTATTGAAAATTCGTTTGTTTCAGAAGCCTCAGAAGCAGTCAACATGTTTTCTGCAATTCTTTAAGTAAACAAGGAAATTGCATCGGTTATTTTACTTGGGCCTGTGCTCTTGGCAAAGCGCTGTGTCCGGGTGAAAGGGGTAGGAAGCTCTGCTTGTGGTAGATTATCTGCTTGCTGTATTTTGAATGTTGAAAAATTAGAAATGTATGTATTTTTAAAGAGTATTTCTGATAGCTCTTGCTTATAGGTGATGAGCGTGTTAAGAGTGTTGAGTGTGTTAAGAATAGTATTTTCTTTTTTAAATAAACTCTCTTTCCCCCATCTCTTCTCTTTGCCTTCATGTAGCTAGCTCAATACAATCTCCAGATGCCAATTCAGCACAGTGCAATGATCTATGAAGTAGGCTTGCAGTTCTTAGAGTCTCATTAAGATGCCAGGGTTTTTTTTTGTTGTTGTTTTGTTTGTTCATTCGTATTTTGATTGGAACTTCAGGTGACTCCAGGAAACTACAGTAACTAATATATTCAACTGTAACTACTTGTACAATTTGAAATAATTACTATTCTAAGGTTTAAATCCTGACAAATTTACAGTACATACATTGGTGTTAAGTAGAGCCTATTTTATTTCATATCGAAAAGGATTAAATGTGTGTGTGTGACCTTTTGTTTTTATTATAGCAGTTGGAGTAATCCAAACTTTAACCTATCACATTGATATTGAAACTGTTCTCTAATGCCAAGAAGGCCTGTTAACATTGCAATATGGTGGACTCAAACCAGTTGAACTACATTTAACCTACCTAAATGGCAACATCCTCTCAGTTGTTATATAGAAACTTAGGATATATTCTTGGTTTGTTAGAAAAATGAAATTGAATGTTGTTAAAGTGGTACTTTAAGAGGATGCTTTTAGTGTAAAAGCCAGATTTACAGCTTGGAGTATTTTAAGTTGATAATATTCAGCCTGAATTTGTTTGAAATTCTGTGAGGAACAGTTGCATTTTTAAAAAAAATTCAGCATGGTTTTTCTGGAATTTATTTTTATGGCGATTTCAGTTTTATGTCTCCTACTTGATTGACATGTTATTTGTAATTAGCTGGTAAATTGTGTGCATGAGCTATCAGTACTGTAAATTTTAGGAAAGTAAGCAATCATAAAATAGAAAATTTGTGTTAGAAGCTTTCATTCTTAAAAAAAAAAAAAGAAAAGTTTATTTTTATGTATTCAGCATCCTTTAAAGATCGGGGTTCTTGCTCAGCTGTGGTAAGTATCCTGGTTCCTTGGACAGGTATTCATATACGAAGAAGCCTACTCTTGTTAAATAACACTTAAAACCAATTAATATGTCCATCAGCCCACCTGTTACCTATGATAGCTTTTTTATTTTTCTAACCCTTAAATTAACAAATGCCCTCTCTTATACTGATCAGATTGAATGAGTTTTGGATAAAGGAAACTGATTGTCTTTGAGATTGATGATTGTTGAGTGAACTGTCGAATCTGATTCTAATGACAACAGTTTCTGGAATTTATAATAATATTCATAATCCACTAATAGCTGCTCACAGTTGTTCTCACACTGTGCTATGCTGAGTGTCTGACATGCATGATTTCCTTTTATCCTCCTAACAGTTTTATGAAGTTAGTACTTTTTTTTTTTGAGCGATGGAGTCTCACTCTTGTTGTCCAGGCTGGAGTGCAATGATGCGATTTTGGTTCACTGCAACCTCCGCTTCCCAGGTTCAAATAATTATCCCGCCTTAACCTCCCAAGTAGCTGGGATTACAGGTGCAGGTCACCATGCCCGCCAACTTTTTTTTTTTTTTTTTGAGACTAAGTCTTGCTCTGTCGCCCAGGCTGGAGTGCAGTGCCATAATCTTGGCTCACTGCAAGCTCCGCCTCCCGGGTTCACGCCATTCTCCTGCCTCAGCCTCCCGAGTAGCTGGGACTGCAGGCTCCTGCCACCACGCCCCGCTAATTTTTTGTATTTTTTAGTAGAGACGGAGTTCACTGCGTTAGCCAGGATGGTGTCAATCTCCTGACCTTGTGATCCGCCGCCTCCTAAAGTCCTGGGATTACAGGTGTGAGCCACCGCGCCTGGCCAATTTTTATATATTTTTTAGTAGAGACAGGGTTTCACCATGTTGGCCAGGCTGGTCTCAAAGTCCTGACCTCGTCATCTGCCCGCCTCGGCCTCCCAAAGTGCTGGAATTACAGGCATGAGCCACCACGCCTGGCCAAGATGGAGGTTTTTTTTTTTTTTTTT
>NW_016813109.1:68941-72120 GCF_001698545.2 Rhinopithecus bieti | reverse complement strand
ATGTTCGGTTTTACCACATGGATGTGTTGTTACTCCTAAAGCACAACTTTTTTGATAAGATTTTGAATTTGAGGCCGGGCGCGGTGGCTCAAGCCTGTAATCCCAGCACTTTGGGAGGCCGAGACGGGCGGATCACGAGGTCAGGAGATTGAGACCATCCGGGCTAACACGTTGAAACCCCGTCTCTACTAAAAAAAATACAAAAAACTAGCCGGGCGAGGTGGCGGGCGCCTGTAGTCCCAGCTACTCGGGAGGCTGAGGCAGGAGAATGGCGTAAACCCGGGAGGCAGAGCTTGCAGTGAGCTGAGATCTGGCCACTGCGCTCCAGCCTGGGCGACAGAGCGAGACTCCGTCTCAAAAAAAAAAAGGAAAGATTTTGAATTTGAAAAGTATTCTAAAAAAAAAAAAAAAGAAAAGTATTCTTAGCTTTCTTTTCAGATGTGAATCTTTATTGTCATTAACTGATACACAGTGATAACTTTTTCCACCTTCTAATATTTTATTACTAAGTTTTTTTTTCCATCTACGTTTAGGGCTACTTAGAGTGATTAGGAAAATGAAAATTGTTAATATTCATACTGTTTCAGTTTTAGCCATGTGTAGCATGGAAAGATAAAACATGAATAATACCTTACATTTATTTGGCATCTTCTGAGGTGTTTGGTAGAATTCCCACCGAATAACTTGACTTTTTTAAAATGTGAAGTTAGAAAACACAAGAATTGTTATTATTTATTTATTTATTATTTTTATTTTTTTCGAGATGGAGCCTCCCTCTGTTGCCCAGGCTGGAGTGCAGTGGTGTGATCTCAGCCCACTGCAAGCTCCGCCTCCCGGGTTCCGTTCTTGGGCTCAAGCAGTCTTCATGTCTCAGCTTCTCTAGTAGCTGGGACTACAGGCAGGTGCCACTGCACCTGGCTCTGTATGATTACTTAAAAAAAATTAAGAGTGTGTGTGTCCTGATTTTTCTTCATAGCTTATATTATCCACATTCCAATAGATAATGAAATATTAAGTAACAAGTATTTTTCTACTATAGATGTGCTTTTTCTTATTTTGGTGTAAGTTATCCTAAGATATATGGGAGGTTTACTTTTATTTTTTTATTTTTAGAGACAGGGTTTTGCTCTCTTGTCCAGGCTGGAGTATAGTGACATGATCCTAGCTCACTGCAGTCTTGAACTCCTTGGATCAAGAAGTTCTCCTGGCCTAAGCCTCTGGAATAGCTATGACTACACACATGTGCCACCCTGCCCAGCTAATTTTTTTTTTTTTTTTTTTTTTGAGACAGGGTCTTAACTCTACCACCTAGGCTGGAGTGCAGTGGCACTATCATGGCTCATTGCAGACTCAACTTCCCAGGCTCAGGTGATCCTCCCACCTCAGCTCCTGAGTAGCTGGGACTACAGGCGTGTGCCACCACTCCCAGCTAATTTTGTTTTTCTTTTTCTGTAGAGACAGGGTTTCACCAAGTTGCCCAGGCTGGTCTTGAGCTCCTGGGCCTAACCAATCTTCCCACCTCGTCCTCCCAAAGTGTTGGAATTATAGGCATGAGCCACTGTGCTGGTCCCCCTAGCTATTTTTTAAAAAAATTTTGTAGAGATGGAGTCTCCCTTTGTTGCCTGGCTGGCCTTGAACACTTGGCCTCAAGTGATCCTTATAGGGAGGCATTTTAAATTTAAGAATGGGTAGCTTATTGGGATTTCATAGGTTAAAAAAATTAGTTTATCAAATTGATTTGAGATTAAGAAGATCATATGGAGATACGCCTAGTGGCATTTGGACCATAGCCAAGACAATATTGTGTCTACTTAATCTTATGTTATCTAATTTCTCTTAGCTGTGGAGGCTTAAGAAAGCTATACGTAAAAAACAAACAAAATTTTAAGAAATAGGCATTTTAAAGCCTTTTACATTATGAAATGTGAAATATAAAAAAGCATATAAAACTTGAATGTACAGTATAAACAAATAATTAGGAAGTGAAAATACAAAAATTAGCTAGGCGTGGTGGCACACGCCTGTAATCCCAGCTACTCGGAAGGCTGAGGCAGGAGAATCACTTGAACCAGGGAAGCGGAGGTTGTAGTGAGCTGAGATTGCGCCACTGCCCTCCAGCCTGAGCGACAAAGCAAGACTCTCAGTCTTAGGGAAAAAAAAGGAAGTGAACATCGGGTAACTATCACCCAGGTAATAAGTCCTTTAAGAAAAGCTGCAGAGACAACTTCATTGGTTTAGCTGGTATTGCTTTGGTGGTAGTTGCACATTAGGGACAAAAATGTATTGATGTCCTTGTTTTTTCTTTTTCCTTTTTTTCTTTCTTTCTTTTTTTTTGAGACGGAGTCTTGCTCTATTGCCCAGGCTGGAGTCCAGTGGCGCAGTCTCGGCTCACTGCAACCTCCGCCTCCCGGGTTCAAGTGATTCTGAGTCAACCTTCTGAGTAGCAGGGACTACAGGCGCCCGCCACCGCACCCAGCTAATTTTTGTAGTTTTAGTAGAGACGGGGTTTCGCCATATTGGCCAGGCGTGAACCAGGCGCGGTGGCTTATGCCTGTAATCCCAGCACTCTGGGAGGCCGAGGCGGGCGGATCACCTGAGGTGAGGTGTTGGAGACCAGCCTGGCCAACATGGCGAAACTCCATCTCTACTAAAACTACAAAAATTAGCCGGGCGTGGTGGTGGGCATCTATAATCCCAGCTACTTGGGAAACTGATCCAGGAGAATCACTTGAACCCGGGAGGCGGAGGTTGCCGTGAGCCGAGATTGCGCCACTTCACTCCAGCCTGGGCGAAAGAGCCAAACTGTCTCAAAAAAAAAAAAAAAGAACCTGAAGAATTCATAACAATGCAAGTTCAAGGAATATAAAACTGAATAGCTAGTTTTAATTGTTATTGCCAGAAGGGGTATCTGAACAATGTTTTTAAGGTAGCTTTCTAACATTTATTATCAGTGTTTAGTGATTTGAAATCTTAATACCTTACTGATGAATAACAAAAAATAATACTGAATCCTATAAGAAAGTGCTGTTTTATACAAAGTGTTTATTTCTCTGTTGCACTTTTTGGTAAGATTCAATGATTAGGTTTTAAATTAACACGCAAACTCTAAAATGACTTACTTAGAAAATGTCGATTTGTCTATATTAATTTCTTTCTTTTTTTTTTTTTTTTTTTTTTTT
>NW_016813109.1:57233-67327 GCF_001698545.2 Rhinopithecus bieti | reverse complement strand
CCTCGTGATCCGCCCGCCTCGGCCTCCCAAAGTGCTGGGATTACAGACTTGAGCCACCGCGCCCGGCCTAGTTTTTATTTTTGAATGGAAAACTTTAATTTCTCCAAAGTGACTAGTTTTTTTTTTTGTTTTTTTTTTTTTTTTGTTTTTGTTTTTGTTTTTGTTTTTGTTTGAGGCGGAGTCTCGCTCTGTCGCCCGGACTGGAGTGCAGTGGCCAGATCTCAGCTCACTGCAAGCTCCGCCTCCTGGGTTTACGCCATTCTCCTGCCTCAGCCTCCTGAGTAGCTGGGACTACAGGCGCCCGCCACCTCGCCCGGCTAGTTTTTGTATTTTTGGTAGAGATGGGGTTTCACCGTGTTAGCCAGGATGGTCTCCATCTCCTGACCTCGTGATCCGCCCGTCTCGGCCTCCCAAAGTGCTGGGATTACAGGCTTGAGCCACCGCGCCCGGCCAAAAGTGACTAGTTTTAAAATAACATTTATGTAAGGATTATTTATTACAGAGAAACTGAAAACCAGAAGGTATAAAGAAAATTAAAATTATCTAAAATTCTATTAGCTAGCAGTAACTGCTATTAATATTTTGTTGTATATCCCTCCAATTCTTTTTTGTATGTATTTTTTTACATAATTGGAATTGTGCATCCATATTATTTTGTAACATGTTTTATTATTTAATACATTATGAAATAAATATGTTTGTGATTTTAAAAATTGATATAGAATTTCAATGTACAGGTGTGCTATTACCTGTTTGCCATTCTGTGTTGAGGGTCTTTTAGGCAGTTTGCAATTTGGGGACATTGTAAGTTGATGGACATCCTTATACATTAAAAAAATTATATGGCTGATTATTTCATTACAATAAATTCCTAGAAGTAAAATTACCTAAAAGATATAAACATTTTGAAAGCTTTTGATACATATTTCCAAACTATTCTCTTGAAAGATTTTTTAAAATAACAGTTTTATTGAGATATAATTCACATACCATAAAATTCATCCATTTAAAGTATACAATGCAGTGGCTTTTAGTATGTTCACAGGGTTGTATAACCATCACCACAATCAATTTTAGAACATTTCCAGAAAGGTTTGAACCAGTTTAAACCCAGCAATATTATAAAGTTTTGTTTTAAAAATAGCATTTATTCGTAACATCTAAAGTGTAGTACAGTATACAGGAACACAACAGCTTGTGTGACATATACTTCATATGCATTTGACTGACATTTTAGAACGTCCTCCATGAAAAGATGATGCTCCTACGTCCCATTTTAAGAAAACCTGACATATTAAGTTTAAGCTGATGAAACAAAATATGAGGTATATTTTTTGAATTATAAAATTATTCTCCTGGACAGTGAGAATGTCTTTATTGAGAGAGTATTGTGTATGGTTTAAAATGTTTTTTAAAAAATTCAAATTTGATTTAGAAACACTTTATTTTAGAAAACATCTGTGGAAAGTGTTACCTATACAGTTAGCTGTAGCAAACTTATCACCTTATAGAAAATATGGCTTTCTTTTTATTAAGATATGTTTGCTTTGTTCTAACTGACCTTCACCCCTGAAAGTTGCTCTTTTGTTTTGTTTGCTTAAGCCATTTAACAAAACATTTTTTAAAAACTGGGTGGGTTGGCTGGGCGTGGTGGCTCACACCTGTAATCCCAGCACCTTGGGAGGCCAGGTGGGTGGATCACTTGAGGTCAGGAGTTTGAGACCAGCGTGGTCAACATGGTGAAACCCCGTCTCTACTAAAAATACAAAAATTAGCCAGCATTATGGCGCTCACCTGTAGTCCCAGCTACTCGGGAGGCTGAGGCAGGAGAATCGCTTGAACCCAGAAGGCAGAGGTTGCAGTGAGCTGAGATTGTACCACTGCACTCCAGCCTGGGTGACAGAATGAGACTCCATCTCAAGAAAAAAACAAAAAACAAAACTGGGAGGGCAGTGAAGTATAGGGCAAGAGTCAAGGAGGTCTGAGTTCCTATCCCCACTTCACTTTACCACTGAAGATCAGTGTTCTTATCTCTAAAAGTGCAAATGAAATTATTCTTGGAGTTACAGGGATTCAAATTAGAAGTACTAGACTGTGTGTAGAACTGTACCAGACATATAGTTGACAATGAATAACTTTTTTAATAGAAGAATAATAATGTACACAAAATGAACTAGTCTTTAGTCACATATTTAATGGAAGAAGAAATGAACTCAATTGGCCTAAACTCACTTTCATAGAAGTTAAAAGTTGAACCTCAACTAATACCTGAAGAGAATCTTTGCCTAGGTTGTATTGGTAAGAGAATTCGTGCTGGTTCAAGTTTGAACATCAAGTTAACTTTCCAGTCCAATTTTACTTCCATTGTTGTTATTACAACTTCATGATGGCTAAAGCTTCATGAAAGGTTGGTGTTCTGATTAAACAAATAGGTGATGTGAAATTTGGATATATAGTATGAAATTCCGAATTTTCTAACTTTTATTGCTTACTTTGAAAACTGCATGTTGAGTACAGTTGAACCTAAAATACTAAAGTGATAAACAAACAAAACCCAAACTGGTCTTTATAGAAAAGATATGCTTAGTAAATTATTATTTTAGATATAATAAATTGCTTAGTGCTTTAAAAACTACATATCATCTTTGGCATACATTCTATTTTGCCTTTTGTGGGGAATGGAAAATACAAGGTAAAAGAAAGTAAATTTGAATGCTTGCAAAATTTTAAGAACCAATCTCAAACCATTTTACTATAATTTAAAAGTTTGTCCAGGAAATAGGTAGGAAAATATGTGGATGAATTTGTTAGTTTACTAGATTTCATAGTGAATGGAACAAGATGACTGATGAAAGTTGTTTGTAGTAATTTTCATTGTGAGCAACTACGCTTGCTGTAAAGGATTGGAAAATAATGTAATTTCCTTCAAGTGGTAATACCACGTCTGTTGTTGCCAGGTGTGGTCAACAACAAAGTGAAGATAGTTGACGTTAAACTAGATAGATAAGGGAAACAGTGTGTTTTACTAGTAGGCTTTGTATTGGTAAAAGGCAGTTCAATAGTAATGTGGTTTCGTCAGGAAAAAAATATGAACTACAAAGCAACCTAAAATGTTGTATAACTTAATGGAATCATAGTCAAGTGAAAACTGTATGATTGAATTTAGTGACAGAGTTTATGGTTAAATGAAATACTTTTTTGTTGTTTTCTTTTTTGTATTTTATTAACTAAGTTCTACTTCATGCAGGTCACTTCCTAATTCAGGATATTTTAATGTCTTTAACCATCATCCTTCTGTAAACATCCTTCTCTAAATTTTTAGTGGAAAATTTAAAGTGAACACATTTCAGAAAATATTTGAGGTGACCACACTAGAGTTAAACAGATTATGGAGTAGCACAGTTATTCTTTACAGATAATTTGCTGCCTGGCACAGTGACTCACACCTGTAATCCCAACACTTTGGGAGGCTGAGGGGAGTGGATCACCTGAGGTCAGGAGTTCGAGACCAGCCTGACTAACATGTTGTAACCCCTTTTAGATGGGTGTGATGGCACATGCCTATAATCCCAGCTACTTGGGAGGCTAAGGCAGGAGAATCACTTGAACCCTGGAGGCGGAGGTTGCAGTGAGCCAAGATCGTGCCACTGCACTCCAGCCTGGGCAACAAGAATAAAACTCTGTCTCAAAAAAAAAAAAAAGATATTTTGCTCTATTAGTAGTTTAAACTCAGAAAACTTAAAAGAAAACATACTTCTCTAACACGCCTTAATTCCATACTAGGATTTTGTAAAGAGAATTATGGTGGCCATGCTGATTTTACTCCCTAAAATCCTATTTATGTAGCTAAGTGTATTGGCTGTGAATTTCATATAATTGTTTGATATTGCAAATAATGGTCATCTTAAATATTGTTAAGGTGGTAGATAAGATTTAAAGTTATTTGTTTATTTATTTATTTATTTATTTTGAGACAGAGTCCCAAAATAAAAAAGATAAACTTAGTAACTTAGTCCAGCCCAGGCTGGAGTGCAGTGGCACAATCTCGGCTCACTGCAACCACCACCTCCCAGGTTCAAGTGATTCTCCTGCCTTAGCCTCCCTAGTAGCTGGGACCACAGGCACCTACTACCACACCCAGCTAATTTTTGTAATTTTAGCAGAGATGGGGTTTCACCATGTTGGCTAGGCTGGTCTTGAACTTCTGACCTCAGGTCCACCTGCCTTGGCCTCCCAAAGTGCTGGGATTACGGGCATGAGCCACCATACCTGGCCAAAAGTTAGTATTTTAACCACATATATATTCTTGTCAGAATGGAAACTCAAGCGCTACACTTATTTATTGATAACTAGGAGGAATCACAGCTCATTTTCCCATTTTTTGTGGTCATTTTATATATGTGGATCACCTGATCCAACCTTTCTTATGATGTTAAATGAAAACCCAAAGATATTGTCTGTCCTCAGAAATTATGCAGCTAAGTTAGAGGTAGAAGCAGAACTTAAATTCAAGTCTCATGACTCTAAGACCAGTGTTAGAGTACATCCTTCTACTTTGTGGACATTTTGCTTGTCCCTAGATATATGAGTTTGTCTTACTCTGCCATAGAGATCTATTTGCTGAACTTCCTCTTATGTGACTTTTATCATCACAGTAATATTAACAGATTTCTTTAAAAATTTATAATTAATCTTATTTTATATGCTTTTAAAGGATGTTTTTGTTAAGGTAAAATTTGAAAAATAATGTAGATCAGCACTGTCTAATAGAATTTTCTATGATGACAGAAATACTCTTTATCTGCACTGACCAATATGGTAACCTTAGCCACATGTTGATGTTGAATGTTTGAAATATAGCCAGTGTAACTGAGGAACTAAATTTTTAATGTAATTTAATTTTTTTTTCACTTGTTTAAACTAAGTTCTTTTTTTTTTATTATTATTACTATACTTTAAGTTCTAGGGTACATGTGCATAACGTGCAGGTTTGTTACATATGTATACTTGTGCCATGTTGGTGTGCTGCACCCATCAACTCGTCAGCACCCATCTACTCGTCATTTACATCAGGTATAACTCCCAATGCAATCCCTCCCCCTCCCCCCTGTAATTTAATTTTAACTTGTTTAAATTTAAATAGCTACATGTGGTTAGCCCAGAATTAGCTATTCTTAGTGAAGGGAAAGAATTAAGTAGATATAGGCCGGGCGCGGTGGCTCACACCTGTAATCCCAGCACTTTGGGAGGCTGAGGTGGGTGGATCATGAGGTGAAGAGATCAAGACCATCCTGGCCAACATAGTGAAACCCCATCTTTACTAAAAATACAAAAATTAGCCGGTGTGGTGGCGGGCGTCTGTAATCCCAGCTACTTGCGAGGCTGAGGCAGAGAATCGCTTGAACCTGGGTAGCAGAGGTTGCAGTGAGCTGAGGTTGTGCCATTGCACTCCAACCTGGCGACAGAGCGAGACTCCGTCTCAAAAAAAAAAAAAATTAAGTAGATGTGGACGTAATTGTACATTCTTTGCCTTGTGATTACTATATTTGTATGTTTTTGTGGGCTAGACACATTAAAATCTCATTTTTCCAGTGTGCCTGCTATGTTAGATGGTAAATACATTCTTCATGGGAAAGAAAGATAACTAATTTATCAATAATATTGTTTGAAAGTTGAAAGCTGGAATATTATAAAAGTCTTTTAATTAATGCAGTTATTAGCAGACTATGGATTGCCAACCAACAAAATGATTTAAGTACAGAATGCATTGCTTTCATTTCAGTTTTTTTTTTTTTTTTTTTTTTTTTTTTTTTTTGAGATAGAGTCTCACACTGTCACCCAGACTGGAGTGCAGAGGTGTGATCTTGGCCCATTGCAACCTTCGCCTCCCAGGTTCAAATGATTCTCATGCCTCAGCCTCCCGAGAGTTCCATTTCAGTATATTTTGGACCAGTTATGTTTACATAACATTTAAGATTTAAACTTCATGCTACATGGAATACTTGAGTAAACCATAATTTAAATCTTTTTACTATAGCCATAACTCAGAAGCCTCTGAAACAGAGTGAACTTCAAAGGAAATAAAAGATATTACCTGATGATCATCTTTTCCTTGTCTTTTCAAGCCTTTCTATATGACTGATTCCTGGTTTTGGTTTCATTAGTTTTTTTAAATAAAAATCTAAACGGGGTGTGGTGGGTCATGCCTATAATCCCAGCACTTTGGGAGACCGAGGCAGGTGGATCACTTGAGGTCAGGAGTTCGAGACTAGCCTGGCCAACATGGGGAAACCCCATCTCTACTAAAAATACAAAAATTAGCTGGGTATGATGGCGGGCACCTGTAATTGCAGCTACTCTGGAGGCTGAGGCAGAAGAATCGCTTGAACCTGGGAGGCAGAGGTTACGGTGGACTGAGATCGTGCCAGTGTACTCCAGCTTGGGTGACAGAGCAAGACTCCGCCTCCAAAGAAAAGAATCCAGCCCCCTGTCTCTTTATTGTATTACCCTGTTTTATAGTAGCATATCACTGTCTGAAATTTCCTTGTTTATTTTAGCTCCATGAGATTAGAATCTTATTTCTTTGGATTTCCCAAGACCTAGAACAGGGTCTGGTACATAGTTGGTGTTCAGTAATGGACCACATCACAGACAAAACAAAAGTAGGACTCTACAAGGAGAAAGATACATAACATGGCACTTGGAATCTAGGAATAGGCAAGGTGAGACTCAGCTTTTGCTTATCTTGGCAGTGTTGGTGTGGGTGATTCAAGCTGATTAATTTTGTATAGAAATGTTTCTCTAGGAACTCAATTAAAAATAAAACTTTTGTCCAGACATATGATATATACTAAATAAATTCTATCCGCCTTATAGAGCTAGAAAATGGAAACAAACGTGAGAAAATATTTCCGTGGTCAGTTTTTGACTAGTCAATCTCATGTATTTGGGAAAACAGAGGTTATGGGATTTACTAAAAGTCATTTGTATGCCATTGGTGGAATGGAGAGGAGGACTGCCAACTCCTGATACAACTCCAGTGTGTTTTTTGACTTATGATCCATAAATGAACATCACTTTGTAGCAGACATAGGCATTTTGATTTAAGCAGCACTTGGCTGATGCTGGTTTGTGTTATCTGTGAGTAGAGATCAAACATTCTCTTATAGTAAATTAGGTGATTTAATTCCTAATTTTTGAAAGCCAACATGATAAATGTGCAATGGGTTTTGTTTTTACTCAGCTATTCCTATGCCTGTTCTTGAGTAGTGTTTTAAAATGTGAATGAAAGTCTGTTTATTTTTAATTAATTAATTAATTTATTTTTTGAGACGAAGTCTTACTCTGTCGCCCAGGCTGGAGTGCGATGGCGCGATCTCGGCTCACTGCAAGCTCCGCCTCCCGGGTTCACGCCATTCTCCTGCCTCAGCCTCCCAAGTACCTGGGACTGCAGGCGCCTGCCACTACGCCCGGCTAATTTTTTTGTATTTTTAGTAGAGACAGGGTTTCACCGTGTTAGCCAGGATGTTCTCGATCTCCTGACCTCGTGATCTGCCAGTCTCGGCCTCCCAAAGTGCTGGGATTACAGGCGTGAGCCACTGCGCCCGGCCGAAAGTCTGTTTATTTAGGAAACTTGCACATTATTTATCTTTACAAAATAAATTTCCACTTAGTGGTTATTCTTTAGAAAAAAATGTTGGATTAATATAATTCTTCGTGATGGCTATGAGGGACTTTTCTTAAAACTGTGACTATTATATGTTTAAATTAACAAGACTTTAAAAAATGATTCTTACTATAGTGCTGTCTTTATTACTACAAGTTTTCTTTCTCCCTATATATTTTTATGAAGATCAGCCACAAAATTCAATGTAGCCCAGATATTTTGGTTGTCAGAAATTGAAAATCTTAAATAGGTGTTTTAGTAGTAAAAGGACTCATAGCATCTTATTATGTCGTGCATAGTAATGGCTTGACTGCCATTTTGTTATTTGTATCAGGTCTACCCCTGGAATGACAGTAAACTCCAGAGCATAGAAAACTGCGGCAGCTGTGCCAATGAAATGGGAGAAATAATTTCTATTTCTTCTGCTTATGTGAGAGATGACAGTAACACCCTACCAGCAATTAAAATCTGAACGGCTTTTCCTGGTTGTCCAGGGACAAATTGTAGGTCACATCATCATGCCTGTATCTATAGATAGAACTATTTATGTTGTGATGAGGCAAGACTTCTTTCGTTGTCGTTGTCGTTGTTGTTGTTGTTTGAGACAGAGTCTTGCTCTGTCACCCAGGCTGGAGTGCAGTGGCACGATCTTGGCTCACTGCAACCTCCACCTCCCAGGTTCAAGCAATCCTCCCACCTGAGCCTCCTGAGTAGCTGGGACTACAGATGCGCACCACCACGCCCAGCTAATTTTTTTTTTTTTTTTTTTTTTGGATTTTTAGTAGACATGGGCTTTCACCAGGTTGGCCAGGCTGGTCTTGAACTCCTGACCTTAAGTGATCCGCCCACCTTGGCCTCCCAAAGTGCTGGGATTCAGGCGTGAGCCACCGCGCCTAGCCTAAGACTTCTTTTTTAAGTGATATTTCTATTTTGGGTACCCCAAATCTGAGGTTAATGAATCTAGGAATTCCCTTCCTTCTGTTTATAGGGATGCTCCTGAAACTGAAGACAGCCAAGTGAGTGGAAAGGCTTTCAGAAAATCCCTTGTTGCTGCTGTAACAAATTACAACAAACTTAATGGCTTTAAACGACACAGATTTATTCTTCTAAATTTCTTGATGTCTGACATGGGACTAAAATCAAGGTGTCGGCAAAGCTGCGTTCCTTCTGGAGGCTGTAGGAGAGAAATTGTTACCTTGATTTATCTAGCTGCTTCCTTCCTTTTTTTTTTTTTTTTTGTGACGGAGTCTCACTCTGTTACCCAGGCTAGAGTGCAGGTGCGATCTCAGCTCATGGCAACCTCTGCCTCCTGGGTTCAAGTGATTCTCCTGCCTCAGCCTCCAGGGTAGCTGGGACTACAGGCACGCGCCACCATGGCCAGCTAATTTTTGTATTTTTAGTAGAGGCAGAGTCTCACCATGTTGGCCAGGCTGCTCTCAAAGTTCTGACCTCAAGTGAGCCACTCGCCTATGCCTCCCAAAGTGCTGGGATTACAAGCATGAGCCACCATGCCCGGCCCTCTTCCTCCATTTTCAAAGTCAGCAGTCTTGAAATCTCTGTCTGAGTCTGATCCTTCCCACCAAAAGGATGATGAGGATCCTTGTGATTATGTTGGGTCCACCTGAATAGTGTAGGATAATCTCTCCATTGCAGCATTGTGTTTGCTGCCATTCCTATGTTCATTTAGCAGCTTTCTTCCCTCACATACTAGGGAACGGGGATACAGCAGTGAGCAAGATGTAGAAGTACGCAGTACCTTTGTTAACACGGAAGTAGTTTTGTTTTGTTTTTCTTTCCATAACTGAAGGCACTACTACACTTTGCTTTGGAAACTAAAGATAAATCTGAACTTCAGTTATCAGTACATATTTGACAATTCTCTAAGCACTGAAGTTACTCAAAGACACCTAAATATCTCATGACATTCCAAAATAAATTGATTTTATGTTGAGCACAGGTTTTGCATTAGTCTATAAATGATACAAAAAAGGAAGTCGTTTTATTAGAGTTTCAGATTCTCATCATGTGTTATGTTCTACAGTGATGATGTTGTGACAGTTTCTCTTATGCTGTTCATAGTGAATGTAGGTTTTGTGCACTGATACAAAAGACAAAGCTTCATGTCATAATATCCCCACTGTTTAGGAAAATATGAATCACAATATGTTGTCAATTGTTTATATCTGCTTGTAGAATTATTATTAGATTCATGGTAGAGCACATCATATTTAATGTGGTTATGTAAATGTTTAAAGTTTCTTGAAAAAAATTCTCGTCAAGTTGTGACTCTTGGATGATGTATTTACACTCTGTATTTTGAGCACTTAATAAAATAGCATCTAATTTTAATTTTCTAATGAAAAGATTACTTGCTAAAATTAAAAATATATATTCTAAACTTTTTTAAAAGTTTAAAATAATTGGCCGG
>NW_016813109.1:46730-57027 GCF_001698545.2 Rhinopithecus bieti | reverse complement strand
CCTGTAGTCCCAGCTACTTGGGAGGCGGAGGCAGGAGAATGGCGTAAACCTGGGAGGCGGAGCTTGCAGTGAGCTGAGATCCGGCCACCGCACTCCAGCCTGGGCGACAGAGCCAGACTCCGTCTCAAAAAAAAAATAATAATAATAAATAATAATAATAATAATTGGGGCAAAATTTTTTTGTGTTTTCCTCTGAGTGACGTTATGTTTATGAGGCCCTTCTTAGGAAGGGAAGAACAAATCTGTACACTCAGTTCAAAATCCATGCCATTAAAAAACAGCCTGTGATATTTCAGTAATACTAGTTACTTAATGGTATTGGCACATATTAAGCTATTTAAATTGTTAATCCAATCTTGTGCCCCCCGCCTCCCCTCGCCTTACTGCAATACTCTATTCTGTTTTGGATTGATTTGTTTATTGATAATGTGCCAGGCACTGTAGTTGGCTCTGGGAGTTCAAGGATGAACTAGTTTCATGTCCTCAAACTTTCAGTCTGTCCATATTCTCTGGCATCTAAGTTGTTTTTATTTCCTGGAATTTTATGGTGTGCTTTCATTAAATACTTATAATTTGGTTTTGCAACATATCAAGAAAAGCCCTTCTAAAAATCTAAATCATTTGAAACCTGTGATCTTAGAAGACAAGAAGGTTCTCAATGGAAGTCTTTAGGTACTGGTTTATAGTAGGTCTTTGGAAAGGAGCCCCTCTCTCTTCCACTGCAGGTTAGAACTTGTTTCCTAAGCCAAAAATGCCAGAAGTCTCCTGCGTTCTCTCGCCCCGTCGTCACGCCCCCAGCTTCTCAACCCTGGATATTTTCCTTTCTCATCCAGGACACTTGTCCCTTTCTGTCAGTAGGGATCAGAAAACAAGGATTTGTTCTCCGATACCCGGGACTTGACATCATACAGGCACTCAGTGTGAAATGAATAAATGCATCTCATGAAGGGCGATTTCCAAGCCTCATCTCCAGCACTTTCCTTTTACTGCCTTTCTGTCTCCGTCTCTTCCATATGGTGATGTAAGCTGTATGGCTGCAGGGACCTTGTCTGAATTTTCATCCTTATAACTTTAGTGCTTAGCTCAGTGTCTGGTCAATAGGTGCTCAATAAATATTTGTTTTATTAGAGAAACCTGTGTAGGTTGGGGTGGGGACAACTGGCTGTAACTTTTGGTCACCTTCCCATTGCTGCAGCAGCAGAGTGGAAGGAAAGGAGGTATTGACTTGAACCTCAGCACAACCTTGTCTCAGCATTCAGAGGGCAATTAAACAGCAGCTGGTGTCTAGAATTTCTGTAATAAAGTATTTTACTATTCTTTCTTACACAAATGTTTTGAGGTCACATTCACTTATGCACACACCCTTCCTGTATGTCAGGATGGCCTGTAGAATGTGTTTAGTGCTCTAATAGAGTATAGTAGGATGCCATGCCAGCAGAAGGGAATATGCATCCTGGCTTCAGAGGGTGTGTGGTATGTGGGGATGTTCTGGAAAAGCTTCTTGGAGTATTTTCACACCTCTGAATAGAATCTTTAAGGTTGAGTGGGAGATAAGAGAGGAAAAGCTAGGATGGTGGAGGGCAAGATGGGTAGGCCAAAGCAGCAGGAGAGGTGGCCGGACCGAGAAACAGGGGCCACATTATGAAGGGCCTTTGGATTTTATGCTGAGGCATAAGGAGCCATGGAATGTTACTAAATTTAAATGGTTTGGGGTTTTGTTTCTAAGCATTGTCAATGTTGTAGAGGGTGGATTGGAGGTAGACAGGGTTGGAAGTAAGAAGAATAGCTAAGAAGATGTTGTTCTAATGCAGATGAGAAATGGTAAGACACAGCCAATGAACACAGCAAGAATCGGGCAGATCCAGAAGAAAGTTGGAAGGTAGAACTGAGCTTGAATTTATGCATTGCAGCTATCTTCTCCCAGTCTGGGGATTTATCTTTCCACTTGTGTTGTCTTTTGTGATACAGCTTTTAAAATTAACATCGTTGATTTCATTAATCATTTCTTTTATGTTGTATACTTGTTATATATTTAAGAAATCATTTCCCAGCCTGAGTTCAGAAAGATGTCCTGTTCATATTTTTGTTTTTTCTTAAAAGTTTTAAAGTTTTACTGTGTATACGAGCTCTTTAATCCACCTGGGGTTGATACATTACGTGGTGAGTATCTAAATTTTTTTCTCTATGGATAAGCGTTGTCCCAGGACCATTCTTTGAATCTTCTATCCTTTTCTTGCTACTCTGCAGTGCTGCTTCTGTTGTATGTCACGTTCCCATAGAATGGTTCTGTGCCTAGGATCTTATTCTGTTTCATTGTCCATCTTTTTCTAGTACCTTACCTTTTAATTACTGTAGCTTAATAAGAATAAAGGTTTTTATTTTAAGCACATTTAACATGTGTACAAATCAGTAATTCTTTAGGTATTGGAGACTTTATTGTTGAGAAACACACATAAATGCTTTGTTGATTTTTTTGGAGCACTTTTTTGTTGAGATATAATTTATGTTGCATAAAATTCACCCTTTTAAAGTATACAATTCAGTGATCTTTAGTATGTTCAAAGGTTGTGCAATCATCACCACTGTCTAATTCCAGAACATTCCATCACCCCAAAAAGAGACCCTGTATGCATTAGCAGTCACCCTCCATTCCTTCCCCCCTCCCAAATCCTAGCAGTCACCAATCATTTTTCTGTCTATATGGATTTGCCTCTTCTGGACATTTCATGTAAATGGAATTATATGGCATGTGGCTTAATTCTTATTTAAATTGAGTAAATTTGATAGATTAGCAGGCTATTATATAGGAATATTACTGTGTGTTTAAGAAAATAGGACAATTCAGGTGCATTAGTGTGCACCTTTAGTCCCAGCTGCTCAGAAGGCTGAGGCATGAGGATCACTTGAGCCCAGGAGTTCAAGGCCTCAGGGCACTATGATCCCATGTATGAACAGCCACTGCACTCCAGCCTGGGCAACATAGTGAGACCCCAAAAAAGAAAGACAGAAATACTATGTCTCAGTGAGGAGGAAGAAGAGAAAATCACCAATATTTATTTGTTTTGTTTTTATTGTTCAAGTGTCAAACGTAATTTATTTCTGGCTGGGAGCAGTGCCTACAAGCCCAGCACTTTGGGAGGTCAAGGCAGGCGGATTGCTTGAGGCCAGGAGTTGGAGACCAGTCTGGCCAACACGGTGAAACCCTGTCTGTGCTAAAAATACCAAAATTAGGCTGGGCGTGGTGGCTCACACCTGTAATCCCCGCACTTTGGGAGTCTGAGGCGGGTGGATCACTTGAAGTCAGGAGTTTGAAACCAGCCTGGCCAACATGGTGAAACCCCGTCTCTACTAATAATGCAAAAATTAGCCGGACTTGGTGGTGCGTGCCTGTAATTCCAGCTACTCAGGAGGCTGAGGCAGGAGAATTACTTAAACCTGGGAGGTGGAGGTTGCTGTGAGCTAAGATCGCACTGCTGCACTGTAGCCTGGGTGACAGAGTGAGACTCTGTCTCAAAAAAAAAAAAAATTATTTCTCCTTCATTTATTGAAAAGAGTGGTCCTTCTTATGCTTTTGCTTAGTTGTTTAATGACTAAATGTCATATAGCAAATCCTGTTCTGGAAGGGTAACTTTTGTTGATACATCTTGAGTTTATTATATATAGATGGAGCTAGACTACTTTGTTTTGGATGCATGTTGTTAGTAATTATACAAAAATGACATGATTTGCTTCATGTATTGGAGGAAAGTGAGTAAAATTACGTGAAAATATAAAGGGAAGATATTTTTCCCAAATTGTTTATTTTTTAAGCAAGCAGATTTTCCAGTTTAACCGAGAAATTAGTCAGCAGCTTAGAGTTCTTTCTAAGGCTACCACGGAAAGTACCTTTAAGTCAAGATATACAGATAAGATTTACTAATATAGAACATTTGTTTTACATACTAAAATGCTGTAAGCCCTTTGTGTCATTTGGAGAATTGATGTTTTATTAGTATAACTGCTGAAAAGTAGTACAGGAAAATGTTTTCCCCTAAATCATAGCCTTAAGCTTTGAAAGAGTCAGCCTCAACCAGAATGGTAGTAAACTTCTTTAAATGATTCAGAGTTTGACCAGCAGTCTTTTCAAACCTCATAATTTTGACATCCTCAAGTTTTCGTTAAAAAAGCTGTAGGAGAACTAAAAATGTGTTAAGTGCTTATAGAATTAATATATAATGGCCTTTGAATCTGAGAAGTCCAAGTATATGCATTACCATGAGAATTTAAGAAATTGTTTGGACTGGCACAGTGGCTCATGGCTGTAATCCCAGCCAAAGTGGGAGGATTACTTGAGTTCAGGAGTTCAAGACCAGCCTGGGCAACATGGTAAAACCCTGTCTCTACAACAACTTTTAAAAATTAGCCGGGCATGGTGGCGCAGGCCTATAGTCCCAACTACTTGGGAGGCTGAGGTGGGAGAATCACCTGAGCCCAGGAAATTGAGGCTGCCATGAGCTGTGATGGTGCCACTGCATTCCAGCCTCAGTAACAGAGTGAGACCCTGCCTCAAAAAACAAAAATCGTTTGAGAGGAAATGCCCACATTTTAGTCAGAAATAATTTGCATTTTACTATTGTGGTTCAAACTTTTTGGATAACTGTAACTGCCAACTGTATAACACTTGGATGCCACTAAAAACACTGTATTTTGTTTGTGGGTGAAATAGTGAGATCTATTTTATAGATGGTGTTTGTTCCCTCAAAGGATAAAATAATCTAAAGACAAATGGAACAATCACTTGCATTTGTAATTTCATTTTTATTTCCTTGACAAAACATTTTCAAGCAGGATCCATTTTGTTTGAAAGTTAACATTGAGTTGTATAGTCACTGTACCAAATTTGGTTATTGCTTTTGTCTGTAGTGAGGGCTAGATTAGATTCTATCGATTGTAGCTGCTTTTAGTGAATAAAAGATAAACATTTTGTTCATTTCCTTTTGGTACCATAGGGGCGTGGTCAAGTTCTTAGAACCAGGTGGTTGGGTTTTACTTTTTGTTTCCTCCAGAAGTCCACACCCGCATCTCTGCTTTTTCTTGTGTACGTGTGGGGTGAGGGTGAAGTTAAAATGTGATTAGAAAGGACTCATTGCTTGCAAAGGAAGAATATTGGTTTTTAATGTAATTTGTGTCCAGTCCAGACAGTAGAAATTGACTTTCGCTTCTGTTCATACTTCATAGCAGTTTGGTTTTGCTGATTTTTAAAGGTATGTGTTTGGGTCCTTTAAAATATGTATGTATTACTTTAAAAGGGATGAGGGGCTTGCAGTTTCACAATAAATAGCATTAAAACATACCTCCATTATTTTTAAACAATACACATTTGTTACTATATTACTAAAAATTTTTAAATTATGAAAGCCCAAATGGGCAATACCAGAATTTATAAGTTGTAGTCAAAGGGTCACTCTGATCATATACTTAGATTAAAATATTAGTAGAACACAGAACCAGAAAGAATGGAGTCTTTTTAAAAAACTGACATTAGAGGATTTTAGCATCTTCCTATAGTTATGCATTTTTTCTTCATAGAGTTTCTGGTTTCACCCTACCAAACCCATGTACTGAAAATAATGGAGCATGTTAAAAAAAAAATTAACTGTTCCTTTCCCCCCATTTTCTTCATGGTGTCAATTTGGGGAAAAAAATGTAAAACAAGAATCTCCCTTGATGCTGTCCCTGTCACTCAGAGATCTTTATATTCTGTGATCAAATGTGAGTCACATTCAGAAGATGTTTTTAGGGGGGCTTTGTGTGTATGTACATATTAAATTGATTTCAAAGACAAGATCCAAATACAGGATCACTGAAACATTAAGTGATCATTCAGTTAGAAATTAGTATATGAATATATTTGATAGCCTTCTCTTTACACTTCACTTCACAGAATCTATGCTTAAGCTTGTCTTTATGTACTGCATTTCAATCTTTTGATTTTAAAACAAAATGACACTCTAGTTTTTTAACGTTATGTATCTTAAAATTTTTTTAAAATAATATTTTTGCTGCATAAATTGCCAAACATGCCAGGTTTTCAAGAACCAGCATATTTGGTTCGTTACTGTAGACTGTCTGCATGCACTCCATTCCTGTTACTATGGAAACACATTGAGTGTGGATTTATCATAAACCTTGAGAAATATTCCTTGCAACCGTTCACATAAAGAAACATCTGGATCCCTTGTTTATCCTGGGGTAAAGGAAGACCACCCTCTTCCTCTGTGTTGTGAAAATCATAGTATATTCCACTATTTTTTTCTAGCTGTAAAAATTCTAATGTACATCTATCAAGTATACTTTCTTTTATAGTATATGATTGATTATGTTTACTAGAACAGCTTTGGTAAATAGATTGATTTCCATACTGATTCAATTAACTACAACTGTGACGATTATATTTTGAGAGCTTCTACATTCTGAATTTCAGATCTACATTAATAAGGTTTTAAATAGATATATTCATATGAGTTTCTTTTTTTAATAGATCTTGGTCTTTGATTGGGTTAACACTCCCTCTGGAAGTTTATTTGACTTCATTCCAGTCTCTTGGAACTTTAAACCATCATGAAAGTTAAGTCTAGAACTAAAGAGAATCTCAGTGGCATCTAAGTGAGCTACGTTGTTAGTCTCATTTTACCAAGGATATTACCTGAGGAGGATTGTAACTGCTTTTATATTCTTTTACTACCTCCATGCAAAGACCCACAGAAGCTCTGTGACGCATTTCATTTATATAAAATAACTTCTTTAAGTTTATGCAGTTTAGTTTGAAAGATTCATTGAAGCCCTTCCTCTGAGCCTTTGAGTTAGATTCCAAGAGCATATATGGGAATAACATTACTTCCTGCTCTTTAGAAAACTCACATAAACAAATTGTTTTATGAATAATTCTAAGAGGCATGCATAGAATATCTTAGAACACAGAGGAAAGTTACTCAGACTAACTTAGAGCTTAAGTGACTACTTCATGGAAATGAAGCTCAAAAAATGGTTAAGAGTCAAGCAAAAAAAATAAAAAAGGAAAAGGGTGTATTATGGATAGGAGATAAAGTTGGTAAAGGTACAGAGGAGTGAAATCATGGTATGCACAGAAATTTCCAGTGATTTTATATTACTAGAGTACAAAAATGACTTGGGGGGCCGGGCGCGGTGGCTCAAGCCTGTAATCCCAGCACTTTGGGAGGCCGAGACGGGCGGATCACGAGGTCAGGAGATCAAGACCATCCTGGCTAACATGGTGAAACCCCGTCTCTACTAAAAATACAAAAAACTAGCCGGGTGACCTGGCGGGCACCTGTAGTCCCAGCTACTCGGGAGGCTGAGGCAGGAGAATGGCTGAGATCCGGCCACTGCACTCCAGCCTGGGCGACAGAGCGAGACTCCGTCTCAAAAAAAAAAAAAAAAAACGAAAATGACTTGGGGTTGAAGAGGTAGGTTAGCGACCTTGTTTGGAGGACCTTATATGATCTGTCAGTCTAGGTGCATGGCCTTTTTCTGGGCAATAGGAAACCATTGAAGGATTTTAATCAGGAGAGTGATGTGGTTAGATTTACAGATTAACCTAGGAATGTATTTGTAGAGTAGCTGGGTCTGAAAACAGAAATAGGCAATTTATATGACATCTTAAAACCACTTCTAATTCCAAAAGACTTAAATAATGATATCAATGTGAGGAATTTTTTTTTCTTTCTTTTTTTTTTGAGATGATGTCTCACTCTGTCATCCAGGCTGGAGTGTAGTGGCACAATCTCAGCTCACTGCAACCTCCGCCACTTGGATTCAAGCAATTTTCCTGCCTCAGCTTCCCAAGTAGCTGGGATTACAGGCACACACCACCACGCCTGACTACTTTTTGTATTTTTAGTAGAAACAGGATTTTGCCATGTTAGCCAGGCTGGTCTCAAACTCCTGACCTCGGGTGATCTACCCACCTCACTCTCCCAAAGTGCTGGGATTACAAGCGTAAGCCACTGCTCCCAGCCTAAGGAATTTTTAAGTATAATTAAATATAAACTTTCTTTTATTGAGAAGAGACTGGCATTTTAAACATAGAAAAAAATGAATATATATAGCACAACATGTAATTCTATAGAATCCAGCAATACATTCCACAGAAATAATTGTTTATGAATTTGTTATAGTGACTTAAACTATAAATTTAGCACATTATGAAACCTTAATTGATATTTATAGGCTCAAGTTGTTCATCTGAAACACGTGACATGATTTCTTTCTTCCTCTCTCTCTCTCTTTTTTTATTTTAGAGAAAGAGTTTTACTGTGTCACCCAGGGTGGTCTTGAATGCCTGGCCTCAAACAGTCCCTCTACTTCAGCCTCCTAAGGAGCTGGGATTACAGGCATGAGCCAGCATGCCTGGCTTGATTTCTTTTCCTGCTTTTGTTTTTTTAAACTCTGTATCTGTGATTTGGCTTAAGGATTCTATAAACTTATCTATTATCACCCTACCACCCCCCACCACCATGAATAAGTTGGTAAATAATAAGAGCACTAAAGCTTTGATTGATAATTTTCAACTTTTTTTGCTTATTTAAAACTGTATAGTTTCAGCAAAATTATAAGTATTCATTGATTTATCTTTTTAAAAAAATTAGCCTAGAAACATTGTTCAGATGATGAATTTATCAGAAATGTTTTTATGTGGTGATTTCATTGACTTGAAAGTACATATTAGAATGGATAGATTAGTACAATTATTTAGTCTCAGTTAGTTAGTTAACTCTGTTAACTAATTGTTAGTTAGTTAGTTGTTAGTTAGTTAGTTAACTCTGGGGAGTGGGAGTGGAGAAGTATGAAGTGAGGTTCTGTTGTTTACATGTTTAGGGATTATGGGAAGTAAGCTTTCTTGTTAAGAGCCAATGCTGTGGAACACAGTGTGTGTTTGAACCCTCCATTTACTTGGTCTCAGACTATGGGCAAGTTATTTGATCATACTGGCCTTGATTTTTCATTTGTAAAATGGGATAGTAATAGTCAAATGTAAAACGTTTAGAATAGTATTGACACTAAGCTCTCAAATGTTAGCCATTAATATTATTGCTTTAAAAATGAATTGAACACACTATCTTTATCAGGGATTTATTAAGGACAAAGGTATAAGAATTTTTGCTGGCCTGTACCAAGTAGTTTGAAAAGCAGTGCGTGAAGAACACCTTACTTCCACATCCTACTTGTTTCTTGTGGCCTAAAAGCCTCCTTGCCCAGCATTGTTCTTCTCAGATGTCTGTTACAATTGTAGTAGTAACACAATTGAATTCTTAGTCACCTTCTGTTTCACATTGTTTGCTACTATTTTATGTGTCTTACTCACAAAATCTTACATTATCTTGCTAAAGAGATTGAAAGTACCTGTAGGTCAGTGATTTTTTTTTTTTTTTAAACTTTTTACCAGTTCTGTGTGCCCAGCATTGCAATGAATGATTATAATAGCCAACAAGTGGCCAGGCTCTAACTGTATGCCAGGCTCTGTCTTAAGTGCTATTCATGGATTAACTCTTAATTCTTACAGCAACCCTGTACAAGGTACACAATTACAGGTATCCACAATTTCTGGCTAAGGAAACTGAGGATTAGAGGTACTGAATAAGTCGCCTAAAGTCACACAGCCAGCAAGACTTGAAGTATGCTTTTGAACTTAGTTTGATTCTGAACCTGTGCTCTCAAGCATGGTGCTCAGTAGAGCCTCCTAATTTAATTTAGTAAGGTCTTAACCATTGTGTCAGTTGGTGTGTCTGCTTTGTGAAGGCTGGCCGCCAGACCCCACTGCCCATAAAAATCACTATGTAAAGAAATGTAGATGTAGTCCCAAAATATCTGTTTGTATAAACCACTAAAACTGCTTTCTTGATTGCATTGTTGTATTATTTGGAGGCATAATATGAAGAAGTATGGCCCTCTTCATGCTTAGGGTTTCTAGAAAATATAACAATGTGGCCCCTTTAGCTTGTTTGCTCAAAACATGGCACCAGAATTTAATGGAGGCTCATACACCTTAGGTACCTGTAGCTTTTTATTTTTAGTACTTCCTCCAAACACTAGCCAAATCATTTGGGGTTTTTTTCCCCAAGCTTTTCAGTTTTAAAATTTTCAAACCTTTAGAAAAGTTCAAAGAATTTACGTTCAACACCTAGATTCACCAGTTGTTAAAAATTTTGTCTCGGCCGGGCGCGGTGGCTCAAGCCTGTAATCCCAGCACTTTGGGAGGCCGAGATGGGCGGATCACGAGGTCAGGAGATCGAGACCA
>NW_016813109.1:32853-46561 GCF_001698545.2 Rhinopithecus bieti | reverse complement strand
CACCTATAGGGCCAGGAGGTGCTCAGGCTGTTCATAATCTTCATAGCCACTTTTCAAACTATTATTTATTCTTAACTCTTTTAAAAATTTTGTAGCGGCCAGGCGCGGTGGCTCAAGCCTGTAATCCCAGCACTTTGGGAGGCCGAGACGGGCGGATCACGAGGTCAGGAGATCCAGACCATCCTGGCTAACACTGTGAAACCCCGTCTCTACTAAAAAATACAAAAAACTAGCCGGGCGAGGTGGCGGGCGCCTGTAGTCCCAGCTACTCCCAGGCTGAGGCAGGAGAATGGCGTGAACCCGGGAGGCAGAGCTTGCAGTGAGCTGAGATCCCGCCACTGCACTCCAGCCCGGGCAACAGAGCGAGACTCCGTCTCAAAAAAAAAAAAAAAAAAATTTGTCTCATTTGCTTTACTCTAGGTATATGTACCTTTTTTAAAATTCTGAACCATTTGAAAGTTGTAGATACCATGACACTTTATCTCTTTACCACGTATTTCAGCATAGCTCTCCTAAGAATGAGAACATTCTCGTATATAAAGAGAATAGCATTATCAGGCCCTTGAAATTAATAGCTCCATTGTTTAAAGCCAGTTCATATTTTAAAATTCTCTAGTTGTCTCCACAATATCTGTTTAATCTGGTGTTTGTGTGTATTTAAATCCAGGATTTAATCAAAGTTCATGCATTGTATTGGGTTGATAAATCTTGTCTCTTTTAATCTAGAATAGTCTTTCCACCTTTTGTTTGTTTTAGACATTAGCTTTTTTCAAGAGCCCAGGCCAGTTGTCTGGGAGAATATCACCCATTTTGGATTTGTCTGATTATTTCTTCACTTCAGATTCAGTCGAAGCACCGGGAAGAATACTTCAAAGGAAGAAAATGCAAGATTTGCTAAATGACTAGTTTTATGGCTTAACAAAGAGGGAAGAATCAATCACCTATGAGCCTGAGATTTCTAGTCTGGGAAGCTAGAAAAGTGATGGAAGCAATGACAGACTGGGGTAGTCTGAAAGGGACATTGTGCTAGGAAAAGGACAGTGCATTTAGTTTTGAACTAATGACTTTTAAGGGTTTAGTGTAGTTGTCCTTAAGTAGTTGGTTATTCTCTGGCGGTGGGATATTGTGAAAAAGAGCACAGGATTAGAAATCAGGAGACTGATTATTTTTCAAACTTTATTACTAATTAGCTTTGTGGAAAGTCAGTATTTCAAGTGTTCTGTGTAGTTACCTAAAAAATGAAGTTAATGCACACCTTGCCCTGCCAGTCTGACAGAGTTGTTTTGAGGATCAAATACAAATGTATATGAAAATACTCTGTGATACGAATGTATATGAGTTCACTCCGTGGACTCCTGTGTAATTATAAGAAGGTAATGTTATTTTCTTAGTTCAGACTAAAATGAGATATTTGAAGTTAGGGCTAGAGAAGACAGGAAAAGGGGAAAATATAAAACTTCTTGTGTTTGAAACTCAATCAAAAGCATCAGAAATCTCAGTCTCTGAATACATATGCCTGAAAAACCCTGAAGACTGTAATTTGGGAGACGAATCTGGAAGCTGAGCTTGTATACGACAGTTATAAGAACCAAAAACACAGGTTGCATCTTGCTAGATGTCATTATTTGACTTACCTTCAAGTTGGAAGTATAAATGAGAACTTTTGAATTCTGCCTGTATAGTTGCTCCATGCTTGTTAACAGAATTTTTGAACATTTCCTTCTTATGTCTGTTGCTGTGAGCTATACATTTTTGCCAAAAGTTAAATTAAGGTAATGTTTCAGTTCTTAAACATTGTCAGTAAATATGGTATGCTAATCAGGAGCACAGACCCTGGAACCAGACTGCTTGGGTTGAATCTTAGCTCTGTCAATTAATTACTAGCCATGTGCACTTGAGCAAGTCATTTGACTTCTCTGTGCCTTGGCCGGGCGCGGTGGCTCAACCCTGTAATCCCAGCACTTTTGGAGGCCGAGACGGGCGGATCACGAGGTCAGGAGATCGAGACCATCCTGGCTAACACGGTGAAACCCCGTCTCTACTAAAATACAAAAAACTAGCCGGGCGAGGTGGCGGGCGCCAGTAGTCCCAGCTACTCGGGAGGCTGAGGCAGGAGAATGGCGGGAACCCGGGAGGTGGAGCTTGCAGTGAGCTGAGATCCAGCCACTGCACTCCAGCCTGGGCGACAGAGCGAGACTCCGTCTTTAAAAAAAAAAAAAAAAAAAACTTCTCTGTGCCTCTATTTCCCTGTGTATAATAGGAGATAATATCTACATGAAGGTTGCTGGAAGGATTAAATGTATTGCTTATGTCAAGCACTTAGAATGGTGCATGGCACTTACAGAGTACTATGTAAGTGTTAATGGTGGTTATTAGAATATTTGTGATTTTGATAGTGACCAAGGAATAAAGTACCTGAACAAAAGAATTCTTTTCCCAGAACTGATAGCTGAGGGAAACAGAACTGATACAGTAGTAAAAATCATGGACATCAGGAGCTCGAGATCAGCCTGGGCAACATAGTGAAACTCCATCTCTACAAAAAATACAAAAAATAAGCCAGGTGTGGCGCGTGCCTGTAGTCCCAGCTACTTGGGAGCCTGAGGTGAGAGAATCATCTGAACCCAGGAAGTCAAGGCTGCAGTGAGCTGTGATTGCATGTTTCTGCACTCCAGCCTGGGCAACAGAGTGAGACCCTATCTCAAAACAAACAAACAAACAAACAAAAACAACATGGACTTCAGAGTCAGACATGCCTGGATCCAAATTCGAGTTCTCCCCCCTTGTGGTTTAAGCAGGCCACTTAACCCTTCTGAAGCTCACTTTCTTTTACCTGTGAACCAGAAATCACAATCCCTATCTTGCAGAGTTGTGATGATTAAATGAGCTGATGTGTAAAGTGCCTGACCCTGAGGTGACACTAAGAAAATGAGAGTGCTCTGGATCCCTCCCACCCACCGCCAGTGTAAAGCAGGACACACAGTTCAATTTCTTGTGTGCGGTCTTATTCATTTGTTTGTAATTTTAGGACTTCCAAAATGATTTCTGTTTGTTAACAGCAGAACAAACAGTGGCTGTATAATTGGATACACCTTGAAAAGTGTATTGTCAACTTTGTTTCCCTCTTCCATTTGCTTTTTGGGGTTATTTGTTTTATTATTACAGCAAACCTACTGGAACCAAGATGGTAGACACTGTTAATCAGTCTGTTATTAATCTATTAATAATAGGCATTGTTAATGATTCTGTTATTAACAGAGTTGAACTGGAATGTAGCCTCAGGATCCTCTTTTTTTGAGACAGAGTCTCACCCTGTTGGCCAGGCTGGATTGCAATGGTGCAATCTTTGCTCACTGCAACCTCTGCCTCCTGGGTTCAAACGATTCTCCTGCCTCAGCCTCCCGAGTAGCTGGCATTACAGGCACCTGCCAGCATGTCCAGCTAATTTTTATATTTTTAGTAGAGACGGGGTTTCACCATATTGGCCAGGCTGGTCTCAAACTCCTGACCTCGTGATCCACCCACCTCGGCCTCCCAAAGTGCTGGGATTACAGATGTGAGCCATGGCGCCCGGCCTAGGATCCTTCTTCACAGTATTCCAGGCAGCTACAATCAGTTCATCAGAGTTGATATAGTTGTGAAAACTGGTTTGTTCTTCCTGCTTTAGAACTTCCTAGAAGAGGCCAGGTGTGGTGGCTCATGCCTGTATTCCCAGCACTTTGGGAGGCCGAGGCGGGTGGATCATGAAGTCAGGAGATCGAGACCATCCTGGCTAACACGGTGAAACCCCGTCCCTACCAAAAAAAAATACAAAAAAAAAAAAAAAAGCCAGACATGGTGGTGGGCACCTCTAGTCCCAGCTACTCGGGAAGCTGAGGCAGGAGAATGGCATGAACCTGCAAGGCGGAGCTTGCAGTGGGCTGAGATTGTGCCACTGCACTCCAGCCTGGACAACAGAGCAAGACTCCGTCTCAAAAAAAAAAGAACTTTCTAGAAGAAATGCTTATGGGATTATCAAAATAATATATGGATTGTCCATTAATCTTCTATCCTGTCATGTGCACTTGTCATACCTTATGACAAGGCAGGGTGGTCTGGTAGCATTTTGTAACAGATGCTTATGTATATTGTAACATTATTACATAATGTAGGCATCTTCGGACACCTACTAGAGGAGATGCAATAATTGAAAGATTATAATGCAATGATCCAACCAAGAATATGCATCAAAATTACTGGGGATATAGTCTTAAAAAACTTATGCCCAGGACCCCACCCCAGATTTATTCAATTAGAATCTTTAGGAGATAGACCCTGACACATACATTTTATAAAAGTACCCCAGATGCTTCTGCTATATATAACAGTTGTTAAAAATAAGTAGATACTGGCAACAGTGTAGAGAAGCACACACTATTGGTATGAGAGTTCATTGACATAGTATAACCTATAGAACAATTTTACAGTATCTATCAAAATTTCAAATCTGTCCTGTAGAAATATATATGTGCACAAAAATAGAGTTTCAAGAATGTTTCAGGCCAGGTGTGGTGACTCATGCCTATAATCTCAGCACTTTGGGAGGCTGAAGCAGGAGGATTACTTGAGTCCAGGAGTTTGAGACCTGCCTGGGCAACACAGCAAGACCCTGTCTCTATTTGAAAAAAAGAGTAAAGAAAAGAAAAGAAAAATAAATAAAAATAAACGAGGTTTGGCCGGGCGCGGTGGCTCAAGCCTGTAATCCCAGCACTTTGGGAGGCCGAGACGGGCGGATCACGAGGTCAGGAGATCGAGACCATCCTGGCTAACACAGTGAAACCCTGTCTCTACTAAAAAAATGCAAAAAACTAGCCGGGCGAGGTGGCGGGCACCTGTAGTCCCAGCTACTTGGGAGGCTGAGGCAGGAGAATGGCGTAAACCCGGGAGGCGGAGCTTGCAGTGAGCTGAGATCCGGCCACTGCACTCCAGCCTGGGCGACAAAGCGAGACTCCGTCTCAACAAAAAAAAAATAAAATAAATAAACGAGGTTTTCTGCAGACATATTTATTATATCAAACAATTGCGAGAAACTATCAGTACACAAATGGTTAAATACATTATGGTAAATACCACGTTTATTTGCTATACAACCATGTAAAGAATAGTATGAAAATTGTCTATACGTGCTGATGTAGAAGCATATCTAGGATATATTGTTAAGTTAAATAAGCAAGTCACAGAATAAGCCCTATTTTAAAATTTTATATGTAAAATGTAGAGAAAGATGTAAAAAAATACCCATCAAAGTGTTTATAGTGGTTGTCTTGGCACAGAAGAGTGGGAATAATGAAGTGGGGAGAGGAACAGGCCTTTTCACTTTGGTGTTTAAAATATTTACAGGCCAGGCATGGTGACTGACGCCTATAATCCTAGCACTTTGGGAGGCTGAGGCAGTCGGATTGCTTGACCCCAGAGTTCAAGACCAACTTGGGCAACATAGTGAAACCCTGTCTACAAAAAATACAAAAATTAACTGGGCGTGGTGATGCATGCCTGAGTTCCAGCTACTGGGGAGGCTGAGATGGGAGGATCACCTGGGCCTGGGAGGTTGAGGCTGTAGTGAGCCATGATTGCACCACTGCATTCAAGCCTGGGTGACAGAGTGATACTCTGTCTCAAAAAAAAAAAAATTGCAATAACATTTTATTATTTTTGTAATTAAAACAACCACTGAACAAAATATGAATGATGTTAAAGGAAGCTCTTATGGAAGCAGATTGATATGTGTCAGGACACTGCTTATTTTGCAAACACCAGTTTTAACTTGAGACTTATGATCTCTAACTTGGGAGATAAAAAGGAATGTCAAAACTATTTCGTGTGTTGGCAGTAATGATAAAATCTTGTTGCGACAGTTGTTGTGAAAGTAATCAGGAGCTTCAAACAGATAAGCATTGAAGATAAAAGGTATTTACCCTGTGTCAGAATATTGGTTATCTGTTTTAGAAATGTTTAGTGTCTATGCATATCTGGATATGAAAATTGAGTTCAAAACATTTTAATTTAATCCTTTTTCAGTTGATTAGCCTCTAGTCAATGAGAATATTAACACCTTCTAATCCCCTCTTTTATAATTTTAGGCCCGATGAGAGAAAGGGAAAGTTAAGGATGCTGGAGCAGAACAATGGATTTCTCTTTCTCTTTCATGCAAGGGATCATGGGAAACACAATTCAGCAACCACCTCAACTCATTGACTCCGCCAACATCCGTCAGGAGGATGCCTTTGATAACAACAGTGACATTGCTGAAGATGGTGGCCAAACACCATATGAAGCTACCTTGCAGCAAGGCTTTCAGTACCCAGCTACAACAGAAGATCTTCCTCCACTCACAAATGGGTATCCATCATCAATCAGCGTGTATGAAACTCAAACCAAATACCAGTCATATAGTCAGTATCCTAATGGGTCAGCCAATGGCTTTGGTGCAGCTAGAAACTTTAGCCCCACTGACTATTACCATTCAGAAATTCCAAACACAAGACCACATGAAATTCTGGAAAAACCTTCCCCTCCACAGCCACCACCTCCTCCTTCGGTACCACAAACTGTGATTCCAAAGAAGACTGGCTCACCTGAAATTAAACTAAAAATAACCAAAACTATCCAGAATGGCAGGGAATTGTTTGAGTCTTCCCTTTGTGGAGACCTTTTAAATGAAGTACAGGCAAGTGAGCACACGAAGTCAAAGCATGAAAGCAGAAAAGAAAAGAGGAAAAAAAGCAACAAGCATGACTCATCGAGATCTGAAGAGCGCAAGTCACACAAAATCCCCAAATTAGAACCAGAGGAACAAAATGTGAGTTGAAAAGTCTTTTGAAAATTTTGTTCTATTTCACATTTACTGGAAGTTCAAGAGATCTTTTGGTTTTATCTCTTTAAATATGAATCTTTCTGATAATTCCTTTTTTCTAATCACTAGGAAAGTATTTGGAATATTATAATAGATGCTGAGTATTTGTTGAATCTATGAATGGACGTTAGTTAAGAAATATTTTAAAAAACATGTAAAACGAATCTTGCTGCTTATGTTTTATTGTCCTAGATGGCCGTCGGTTATTTTTCATGTTGCTTTTCATTTTCATTTTCATTTTTCCATTTATTTTCCATTTTCATGTTGGTTTTTGAAAATGAAGAGGAAAGGCAAAGATAAGTAGTTAATTATATTGGGTTTTCATTATTGTTAAGACCGAACTTTGCCAGTAGATGGCTTAGATTTAACACTCGTTGCTATAATGTTTGCTACAAAATGAACCTGAAAAATAAATAGAATCTGTTTATAAAATCAGTTAGTAATGAATATATATTGATTAAAACTTCAGGTGGAGTTTTTATTAAAAATCATCCTTTATAGGTAACTTAAGATATATGCCAGGTGAATTTTTTAATATCTGAGGTTTCAGCGCGAATTTGCTTAGCAATAATATAATAAGTATGGTAAAAAATAATTCTAGCTTAAATGAAGAGTTCATAATAGAATTGCAATGTTTTCTAAACTTTGACTTGGAAAACTATATTTATTTTTGTGACAGCTAATTGCTTTATATGTGTTACTGCCTGAATATAGTTAATTTATTTTCTGTTCAAAAGAAATGTTTTACTTCTTACCAACTCATCTTTTCCTTGGTAGCTAGCTTTTCTTTTACTTCATGCAACTCACAAGTGATGTTTTTCTGGAGTAAAGGTCACAATGGTTCTAGACTCTCACAAGTCCCAGTGTGACATTTCAACATGTTTTCTCATTTTTCTGTAGTATTCTATTTAATTCATTAACAAATGTTTGGTGAAAATACTCCTCTCTACTGTGTGCTAGGCAATGCTCCTAAGAATCAAAGGTATTGCAATGAATAAAAAGTAGAAATTGAAAAGCCTGCTCTCATGGGATGCTTATTATTCTAGTGAGGAGCCAGAAAAAAAAAAAAAAAAAAAAAAAAAAATATATATAGATATATATAAATATATATTATATATATATATAATGCCATGCATATGTATATGTGTGTACATAAATTCAGATAGCTTTAGATGCTGTGAAGACAATAAAACTGGGTAGTGAGATAGAGTCATCAGTGATGTTTCTAGTAGTCATTTTGCAATTAGATTCTAAAACCAGTTCTGTCTTTGTTAGATATCTGCTATACCTAGTTCTTTATAGCACCTAAACCTTCAGTTAACTATTAGAGCTCAGGATTACAGTGCTTAGATTTTATTTCATTTTATTTCATTCTGAGACGGAGTTTCACTCTTGTTACCTATGCTGGAGTGCAGTGGCGCAATCTCTGCTCACCGCAACCTCCGCCTCCCGGGTTCAAGCAATTCTCCTGCCTCAGCCTCCCAAGTAGCTGGGATTATAGGCATGCCACCACGCCCAGCTAATTTTGTATTTTTTTTTTTTTTAGTAGAGACGGGGTTTCTTCATGTTGGTTAGGCTGGTCTCAAACTCCTGACCTCAGGTGTTCTGCCTGCCTCAGCCTCCCAAAGTGCTGGGATTACAGGCATGAGCCACTGCACCTGGCCCAGATGTTTAGATTTTAATTTAAGGGTTTTAGTTCATTTTCCTTTTTATTGAATCATGATGAGCAAAATTTACTATTTGATGTTTAGGATCTTACAATAGCTTGGGATAAAGGAATATCAATTTTGACCAAAAGTATAGCTGGAGAAAGTGGCATGAACTGCCTGGAATATTACTAGGAGCATTGCCTGAAAGTTGAGTCTTGGGGGGAAATCCAGGTTTTTTTCTTGTTCGTTCTCTCTCTCTCTCTCCCTCTCTCCCTGTCTCCTTCTCTCCCTCTTCCTCTCCCTCCCTCTCCCCGCTCCCCTCTCTGCCCCATTCCTCCCTCTTTCCGTCCTACCCCCTCATGCCTTCCCTCTTCCATCCCTCCCTTCTCTCCCTTCTTCTCTCCCTCTCTCCTCTCTCCCTCTTTCTCTCCTTCTCCCCCTTCTCTCTTCCTTTCCTTCAAAGAAGTAAAGAGGTAAGTTTTTGTTAATTTAATTTTGATTAATTAGAATTGTATCACACACAGGGGCAGCTGTAGAAGTTGTACTCCATTCTGACCACAGACCTTCAAAGCCAGAGCCCCTACGGCTCTTGCCTATCATTAATGTCATGCTTTTGCTAAGCTAGAGATGTGTATAAATTAATGTTTCACAACTGCATATGTTTTTAAGCTAGACTTCCTTAACTTGAACAACATCTACAGTGCTTCCTTCAGGACAGTTGTTTTAATGGTCAATACCGTATGCCTACTGGTTGTCCATAGGGGTCCCAGCCCTTGGTGTTTAGCATTGTAGAGGACTGAGAAGTGAAAAGGAAGCCCAAAGAAGCGTCCACTGACTTCACTGGACAGCTTCCCTCCCCCAGATGCCCCAGGGAGACATAATGAAAACTGTATTCCTGGAGAAAAAGTCTGATATAAATCTCCTGGAGCTGGATTTGCTTTTATATAGATTTTTTCTTTTACTTTACTTTGTTGTTGTTGTTCCTTAAAGGCCCACTCATAGGTTCATAGGTTCTTTTTTGAGCAAACAAAATCTCGTATAGTTGAGTGCCATGTTTAACTCCCGGCGTGGTGGCTCACTCTGTAACACCAGCACTTTGGGAGGCCGAGGTGGGTGGATCGCTTAAGGTCAGAAGTTTGAGACCAGCCTGGCCAACATGGTGAAACCCCATCTCTACTAAAAATATTCAAAAATTATCCGGGCATGGTAGTGGGTACTTGTAATCCCAGCTACTCTGGAGGCCGAGGCACAGGAATTGCTTGAACCTGGGAGGTGGAGGTTGCAGTGAGCCAAGATCGTGCCACTGCACTCCAGACTGGGTGACAGAATAAGACTCTGTCTCAAACACAAACAAATGAAAAAACACAACACCTTAAGATTTCACCTGCTACTTTTTTCTTAGTACTTGATGTTTAAGTATTTCCCCCTAATTCTAAGCTGTTTGGCCTTCTGAAGAGTGGCTGTTATTTGGAACAACCTAAGTATATCTTCTGAACAATGAAAATGTGTCCAAACATCTAGGCAGCAGGAGACCTGAGATCACTACTGAAATTGTGTATTTTAAAAATCTGCATGAGCTGTTTTTCCTGCCACCAAATGAGAAACATGTGGCTGTGTTTCTGCATGTCTTCCTCCTTGGCAGGTGGAATGCCTCAGGCATGTGAGTGTAGGCCCTGTTATTCAAACAGTCGCTGGTCTCCTATCAGCACTTCAGTGGGCTAACCCACTAAGGCAGAGTCTCATTAACGCTTAGTTTGCCATATCCACTTATAAAAAGCAGAATAGCTGAATCAGTCCCATGAACAGTAAGGTAGCAGGTTTGGCTCTCTAGCCTCAGAGTACTAGGCCTTAAAATTCTTAGAAACTCTTTATATGCAAAATGTTCTTTTGGTACACATTTTTAATTTAATTTTATTTATTTGTTTTTGAGACGGAATCTCACTCTGTCGCCCAGGGTGGAGTGCAGTGGCGCAATCTCGGCTCACTGCAACCTCTGCCTCCAGGATTCAAGCGATTCTCCTGTCCTAGCCTCCTCAGTAGCTGGGATTACAGGTGTGTGCCACAACGCCTGTCTAGTTTTTGTATTTTTAGTAGAGATGAGGTTTTGCCATGTTGGCCAGGCTGGTCTTGAACTCCTGACCTCAAGTGATCCGCCCACTTCGGCCTCCCAAAGTTTTGGGATTACAGGTGTGAGCCACAGCACCTGGCCTGTAATATATTCATCTTAATGAATCCCTTGGTTTTAATAAAAGTACTAGGCTAAAGGCTGGGCGTGGTGGTTCACGCCTATAATCCCAGCACTTTGGGAGGCCTAGGTGGGCGCATCATGAAGTCAAGAGATCAAGACCATCCTGGCCAACATGGTGAAACCCCGTCTCTACTAAAAATACAACTGGGCACAGTGGCGTGCGCCTGTAATCCCAGATACTCAGGAGGCTGAGGCAGGAGAATCGCTTGAACCTGGGAGGCAGAGGTTGTAGTGAGCTGAGATTGTGCCACTGCCCTCCAGCCTGGCAACAGAGCAAGAGTCTGTCTCAGAAAAAAAAAAAAAGTGCTAGGCTAAAAATTTTAAAGGAATATTTAGGATAATGTAATTTATTTTAGCCACTCTTAACATAATTTTAGGTATTCTTACGTGGAGTCTATTAAAATGTAAAAAAGTGGTATATACCCACAAAATCCTAATTTTTAAAATTAAGATGAATTGAACATTAAGGAAAGCTAACTCACTGTCATCTTTTTCTGATGCTTTCTCTTCCTGACAAAGCAATGGAGTTAGTACCCAAAGAGAGTATTTCTGTCCCGACTTAATTTTAATATCTTAAAGTTGTCTCTGTCTCTAAATGCCTACCAGGTATATCTGTTTTGCCCATGCGTTAGCACATTTTATAATAGATACTTCCTCTCTATTACTGCAGCATCTTTACTTCTTTTTCTTCTCTTATTTATATAGTCTTGAAAGCTTAGAATAAATCCTCTTGAGCATCCTTCACTCCCTAGCCACTTCTTTCTTTTAAAATGACTGTGTAAAAAACTTTAATTCTTTGAAAGTGATTTTGATGGCGTTTCAAACCAGCGTGAAGGAAACACCAATAATCTGGAACAAATCAAAAAATTTTTAAAAAGATAAGACATTTGAATTAGAAGGTTTGAAAAGAAGTCCTTTTTTTTTTTTTCTGGAGACAGGCTCTCACTCTGTCACCCAGGCTGGAGTACAGTGAGGTGATCATAGCTCACACAGCCTCAAACTCCTGGGCTCAAGCAATCCTCCCACCTTAGCCTCCTGAGTGGCTGAGATTATATAGGTACACATCACTATGCCTGGCTCTTTTTTTGTAGAGATGGGATCTTACCATGTTACCCAAGCTGTTCTTGAATTCCTGGGCTCAAATGATCCACCTGCCTCAGCCTCTGAAAGTGCTGGGATTATAGGTGTGAGCCACTGTGCACAGCTGGTACCGTTTTTAACCTCAGATATCTCACACATGCTACTCCTTTCTCCTGGAATGTTCTTTCCTCCATGTTTTACTAAGCTAATTCTTTGTCCTTTGATTCTTAGATTGTAATTTCTTTTCTTTTCTTGTTTTTTGTTTTTTTGTTTTTTTGAGACGGAGTCTCGCTCTGTCGCCCACGCTAGAGTCCAGTGGCATGATCTCAGCTCACTGCAATCTCTGCCTCCCAGGTTCAAGCAATTCTTCTGCCTCAGCCTCCTGACTAGCTGAGACTACAGGCACCTGCCACCGTGCCTGGCTAATTTTTGTATTTTTAGTAGAGACAGGGTTTCACCATCTTGGCGAGGCTGGTCTGGAACTCCTGACCTAGTGATTTACCTGCCTCGGCCTCCCAAAGTGCTGGGATTACAGGTGTGAGCCACCATGCCTGGCAGATTGTAATTTATTTTCTTAGAGAGGCTTTTCCTGACCTTCATATCTGAAAATACGTATACACTTACACACTATTATTTCTCTTTCTCTTCCTAGCACTTACTTTTTTTGTTTGTTGTTGTTGTTTTAAAAGACGGGGTTTCGCTGCATCACCCAGGCTGGAGTGCAGTCATAGCCCATTGAAGCCTTGAACTCTGGGGCATAAACGATTCTCCTGCCTCAGCCCCCCAGAGTAGCTGAGACTACAGGCATTTGTTGTTTTTAGGTACTGGGTCTCACTGTGTTGCCCAGGCTGGTCTTGAACTCTTGGCCTCAAGAGATCCTTCCACCTTGGCCTCCTAAAGTGCTGACAGGTGTGAGCCACACCATGCCCAGCCATAGCACTTACTTTTTAACTGGATGTTTATGTTTCTGTTTTTTAATGTCAGTCTCTCCTGCCCAACTGTAAACTCCTTGGGGTCAAGAATCACATCTGTTTGTTTCACTATTTTATATAGCCTATGTAGCTTCTAGAACTGGGCCTGAAACATGGTAGGCACTGTGAAGTGAATGATTGATACTTGGGTTTGGGGACATTAGTCTGTCTTATAGAACATATCATTTTCCTAAAACTTAAAAACCTTTTTAGGCTGGGTGCGGTGGCTCACACCTGTAATCCCAGCACTTTGGGAGGCCAAGGCAGGTGGATCACCTGAGGTTAAGAGTTCAAGACCAGCCTGGCCAACATGGCGAAACATCGTCTCTACTAAAAATATAAAAATTAGCTGGGTGTGGTGGCGTGGGCCTGTATTCCCAGCTTCTCAGGAGGCTGAGGGAGGAGAACCACTTGAACCTGGGAGGTAGAGGTTGCAGTGAGCCGAGATCTCACCACCACACTCCATCCTAGGCAACAGCAGAGCAAGACTCTGTCTCAAAAAACCAAAAACCTTTTTATACTTTTTTAAATTTAATAAAACTTTGTTTCCACAACAGTGTCTTTAAATGTTTTGAAATAATAGAATGAGAATTTTAAGTAACTTTTAGAATTAATCATATTCTTTTAGTGGAGTTAAGACCTACTTTAATGGGTATACCCTCTTTTAAGCCATCTAAATTAAATTCTGTTCTCTAACAAGTAACATATTTTAAAAATCTTTTACATTGTAGAGGTAATTTGTTTTTTTGTTTTTACAGAAAAGACAAATAATAAAAAGGTATAGAAGATCTTCCTGGCCGGGCGCGGTGGCTCAAGCCTGTAATCCCAGCACTTTGGGAGGCCGAGACGGGCGGATCACGAGGTCAGG